>NW_010190896.1:0-15465 GCF_000695765.1 Mesitornis unicolor | reverse complement strand
AAAATGAAATAAAAATTTAAAAAATTAAATAAAAAATAATAAAAAAAAAAAAGAGAAGTAAAAGATCAGGCCAGCAGGACCCATGCAGACGGTGCAGGCTCCCAGGCTGTGCCGAATTCCTTCGAAAGGTGCAAGCGTTTCCCCTCGCCCTCCCTCCACCAGCTCTTCCAGACACGGAAGCACCCACGAGTTCCCAATCCCAAAACACCCACCGCCTCGTGCCGAGCTGGCTGCAGCTGCCACCTCGCAGGGGATTTTCCCTCCCCCTTTCTCTTTTGTGAGCCGCTTTAACAAGCCGAGGAGTCCCGAGAGACGCGACGGTCACAGCAGAAACACAGCGGCACCGTGTCTTGTGCTGTGCACCTCCATCTGCACCGCTCCCTTTCGACAGACGCACAAAAGGTCCGGGTTTGGAGGCAAAAACGCTGCCACAAGGAACTCGTGCAACGAAACCAACCCTGGCAGAGCGCACCTCATTGCCACCGCCTGACACTGCCCCCGTACGGGGGAAATGGACATGGTAAATGAGTGCTTTGGGATGGCAGAAGACGTGTCACCTTCTGCTGGCTGTCCTGTCTGTAAAACAGCTACGCATCCATGGCCAGGTGAAGTCAACAGGATGCGAACAAGTCAAAATCACTGCTTTTTCCCAGCATCCACAGTGATCTGATCCACTCCAAACCTCAGTGGGAATCTGGGATTTCTAGCAGGGGACTTTGCACCTAGAAACGCATAGGAGAGGTGATATTTTATTTAAACATGGACGCCTTCCTCCTGGTTAAGTCTTAGAGTTGCTCTATATAGAGAAAAGAAATAAACTCCATGTTTCCCCCATCTCTCAGTGACTGCTCAAAGGACCTGGCCTTTCCCAGCTCAGATGCTCCATGTGCCCTCCAGTAAAACCACCACTTTATCATCATGAAACCCCCTCAGCCCACTCACTTCCACTGCAAAGCGGATTCCTCCATTTCTGACCGGTTGCTGCCTAGAAATGATGCTCGAAACACCAAACAACGGCGTTTTGTCTGACCTGGAGGAGATGAGAAACAGGTAAATAGGCCAAATAACGCAGAGCCAGAGAAACAAAGATACAGAGAGGGCATTACTCCTCCCCTACGCATCAATTAGAAAGGAAATGCAATTATTCTGTACCAATAACTACATCTAGAGTGCACTTTTGCCTCAGGGAGCTTAAATAACAAATAAAAAATGAGACAGGGGCTCACACAAGATCCCATTTCCCCTGTGACGCTGCCAAGATCGGTGACACGAGGGCTTTGAATTGATGCTGGCGTTGAAGTGCTGAATTGTTCAGACAGATGGGGAGAGGGCACTGCACGCATGGGGAGAGCCTCCGCACGCCACCAATCCAGGCACAGCCACAAAACCAGGGAGAAACGTGAAGCTTAAGTAAAAAAAGGAAATTAGTCACTCTGATAGAGGTCTGATTGCAATGGGATGGGAGGAGAGGGCCTCGAGGAAGGGAACACGGGACTGGAGAATGAAGAGCAGTGACTTCAGCATTTGGAGCAGGCTCTGCCTTTCAACACAACCCACATCAGCAGTCACAAAGCTCAATTTAAGCAAGTACCAAATCCCAGCGCTCCGGCTTGATCAGAAGTCCCTGAAGGCTAAAGACAGACACGGGCGAGCAAGAAACGAACTGGCAGCAAGGCAGGACACAAACAAGGCCGCTACATAGCACGGCACTGACTCCAGCTGAAATTCCTTCTTGATGAGCTTCTTAATTGGATGCCCAAAAAGCAAGGAACGGGGAAACGGCAGAGCAAAGGGTGATGGCAATAAAATAGAAAAGGGACCCCACGGTGGTTGGGGTGGGACCATTGAGGCCGCACCGGAGCGGTCGTGTTCAAAGAGCGCTTTGGGAAGCTCCTGCTCGTGCATCAAAACACAGAAAGCAGCAACTCCAGGCTCTTAAAAAGCTCAGGAAAAGCAGGGTGGAAATTAAAAAAGACATCTTTTTACTGTGGAGGCAGCTGTGAAATCCAGCCCGTTAAAAAGCAGGCCCGAGAGCGAACGGCCGAGGCCGTAAATCATTTCCCAATCTTGAGACGGCTCCTATAAAGTTGTCGTTACTTGTCCGCGCTATCAGAGATAAGGTTAGAGCTGAACAACAGAAGCAAGTCGGCCAGATGATGTGTATGAAACGTAAAGTCCTTTCCTTGCTGACCGCTGGTGAGGAGCTGTGGGCAGGGCAGGTACGGCAGAGACATCCAGAGACACCCCCAGCGGTGGTGAACTGGATAAAGAACGGAGCAGGCAGAGAGAGAGCTCCTGCCGCACATTTCACTGCACACCTTACGCTTCCAGCCCTGGTTTTATCCACCTGCCAGATCTGATTTTGCCCACGATGACAAGCCGGCCTCAAACAGCTTCTCTCCTCACCAGGAAAAAGCACATTTTCTCTGGGGAACGTACACAACACACGATAATAACGTTTCAAAACCCTGAAAATCTTTCTGCCCACTTATTTGAGAGCATACAAAAACAGTTTGGGGCTTTTTCCTCTGTTAAATGCAGCTCTGCCAGCCAGAAGCTGCTTTTAGGAGCAGAGCCTTTCCCAGCCTGACATTTTTAATGCACAGGAGGAATGTACATAGGCAAGGCAGACTACTGAATTATAAACCGATGCAGGGATAAAAACTCTCCATTACTTCAAACAATTTCAGGGCCATTGCAGCTCTATCCCAGCAAATAATTACATCGCAGCCGTAACAACTACCAGGATCCTTAAGGCATTTCAAGTGGCTTCAAACGCTTACCCACCACCGGCAGCGACAGCTTTTGAGGTGCAAAGCACAAACTCCTTTCTCCGACAGCAGCTCTGCAAAGCAGCACTGAGGAGCATTAAACTGCACCCAACTTTCCTGAGGAATTTAGACTGAAAGCACAAGCAAACCAGATTCTTTAATTACCTCAAAACTCGGATAACGTCATAGACTAAAACCTCAAGTTTAGTGAAGGAATTTACGGTCAGTGCACTACGAAAAAAAGCTCGCTGTGTATTTACGCACACGCTATTTAAACGCGGTGCTTAAGGTTCAAAAGCTTACTTCAAAATTCAAATGTCTCGTGTTTGTTAACTGCACCTCAAGGGGCGACGCTCACCCCATTTATCTCGGCATCTAAACATCGGGTTCCAGACGATGCCGATGGACAAACCCCCACTGCTGGACATGGGAAGTCCTCAACGCCCAACGAGAGCAGCTCGGGTCAGAAGCGCTGCCTTCACAAGGATGAAGCTCCAAGCGCTG
Source organism: Mesitornis unicolor (assembly GCF_000695765.1). Classification (NCBI taxonomy): domain Eukaryota; kingdom Metazoa; phylum Chordata; class Aves; order Mesitornithiformes; family Mesitornithidae; genus Mesitornis; species Mesitornis unicolor. Next base: position 12,190 of record NW_010190896.1, on the reverse strand, counting down.
TCGTGGTGGTAAGAAAAAGAGGAAAACCACGGCAAACAGCGGCTTTCCTCTCTCCTGAGCCATTCTGAACGCGTAACTCATGATTTGTAGCATCTCCGGGCTCTCATTTCTAGGCCCGACAGGGAAGTGAGCGGTTTCCAGCCCTAACCTCAGCACAGACACCCAACACCGCGCTCAGACGACGTCCTCCAAGTTGGACAACCAAGACGACTGCAGTTTGCGGTTTTTTTAACCAATTCCTTTCTTTCTATGTCATTCTATTCAGCGAAAAGGAATGTCAAGGACACATCCTGCTTCATTCTGTGCAATAACTCCCGTTGAGGTTAAAGGAAATACTCCCCAGATGCCAAATCCAGCACTAATTACGCGTGTCCTCCAAGTTCTGTGTTTTCAGCTGTTTCAGACTCAACGGAGATGAGCCATAGGAGCTCAGACACTTGGCTACAGGCTCCACCAGGCTGTAAAGGGAGCCCAATGCCACGAGGGGAACCCGGGTAATGTTAAATCACGCCGAGGTAGCGACTAACGACAACCAGACAACCAGAAGTCATCCACGGGGGCTCACAGGATGAGCTGAGGTCATTTAAACGTCTCTTATGTGACAGCCAACACTTTGTCAGCCTTAACACTGCTCAGTGAGAAATTATACCTTGAAAATATCACTGGAAAGAAGTACCGGCAAAAAAACCACGGGACACGTAGTCCCTTATTGCAGTCATCTGACGGACTTCACACTCCTCGTAACAGAACCAAAACCGGGTCGCAAGGCTTTGAAGTCTCCGAGGTTCAAGGTCTTATCATAATCCTGTTCCTGCTTCCTGAAAAACCTGTGCTGATTCCTGAAATTTAAGAGCAGCAAGGAAGGGTCTGGGGAGCCCATCTGGACCATTGCACTGCCTTCAAACCTTAGCAGGCTTCTTTAATCGGATTACATCTGAAAAACCAGGCAGTTTACTTTGTGATGCCAAACTGGAAAGGATTTCTCACAGTGTCTTAATTAGGCTGAGGCAAAAGTCACTTCACCTGATTTCCCACCCACTTCAGTATTAGATTGCAAAGACCACCGATGTCATCTTCAGCCTCATCTGGCCCAAGAGCCTGAAAACCAGCAGGCAATAGGATTAGATATAAATCTAATGAGCTAATGTATTTACACAATATTTATGGCGCTCGCTTCGACAAGGCTGTGTTCTTGCATCCTTAGTATGCAGCGCTACAGACACTTCCTGTTAGCTGGAAAAAAGCTTGGGGTTTATTTTTAAATTGCATTTCCCTTTAAAAGGCACCATGTGTTTAAATAACAAGGGAAGAGTGCTAATGTAATCTGGGTTTACCAAACCTAAACAACCACAAACTCAGCCTCTGACTTTCCCTAACCTAAATAACACAGAGAGCCCGGTAAAAGCCTCGCACACACCCTCCTGTTTTAAAAGCAAATTCTTCTGTGATTTCATTACCATCCTGTATATACTGATTTTATCCTGAAACACTTAACAGCCATGCAAGGTGGGATACGTCATCAAGTCAAGAATGTACATATACATATGGTGGCAGCATTCGGCCTCCCAAAAATTTAATACCCCTATTAACCTTAGGGCCTCCCAAAATGTTAATAACCGTAATAAACAGCGCCCGTAACACCACTGGATGTACTGGAGTCTGCTACCACTCTTGGTTTAGGCAAAGGTAGAGTCAAGGCCTACACAAATAGGGCTTGTTTAGCCTGGAGAAGAGAAGGCTGAGGGGAGACCTCATCACCACCTACAACTGCCTCAAGGGAGCTTGGAGAGAGGTGGGTGCTGGGCTCTTCTCCCAGGTGATGGGGGATAGAACAAGGGGAAACGGCACCAAGCTGTGCCAAGGGAGGTTCAGGTTAGAGATAAGGAGGAAGTTCTTTCCTGAGAGGGTCGTCAGAAGCTGGCACAGGCTGCCCAGGGAGGTGGTGGAGTCACCATCCCTGGATGTGTTTAAAGAGCGGGTAGACGAGGTACTTAAGGATATGGTTTAGGGGGTAGACAGGAGCGGTTGGACGTGATGATCTCAGAGGGCTTTTCCAACCGAGCCATTCTGTGATTCTGTGAAATTACACACTGTATGGCCAAAAAACGGTTTCAAACTCAAGCACCGTATCCAGATGCTGGATGCTCTACAGGATTTTCCTCCAGGATGCAAACACTTACAGAAAACTCTGCCCTGGCACACATTAGGGAGCATCCAGCTCCACATCCAGTTTGAGTTAAAGACAATTTAGCTCAGAAATGCATCCTGACTTCTCAAAAGCCATTGCCCAGTTCAGGCAGCAAAGGATCCCTGATAAACATTTCTCAAGCAAGCCACGGTGATTCACTGCAGGACAAAGTTGGATTAAATTCAGGTTTGAAAATGTGCATTTGACACGATGAACACCCAGGTACTGAACGGCACTGAAGCACTGCCTTACTGCAACGAGGGCATTTCCCACCCACGAGAGGGTGGCAGGCAAGTTCAGAAAGGAATCCTTTGGGAAACAGGGTATAAACACCTCCCAGGACATAACAGTGGCTCTCCAGGTTTTGCACAGGAAAAAAGGGCACGCTCACACACTCCAGCACCAATTTCCTTCCAAAAGCAGCTCACATCTTCCTGCTCTCCCTCTTTAATTAAGCATTTCACCCCTTCATCAGCCTATGGAAGATCTTCCCTTTGCTGACAGCTACAGTCCCAGGTGGACTAACATTTCAATTGGTGTTTTTCTCCCTTCTGCAGAGAGCAGCTGTACCAGCTTCTCCAGGCTGTTGCTATAGAAACAAATCAATCCTCAACAGTTTTATTTTTACCAGTTTCTGTGAAATAGGATTTCTCTCGTTTCCATGACTAAGCTGTTCTCCAGAGCGAGCTGTCTGGGACAGGGACAAACCCAGCATCGGACAGGACCTGCTGGCAAGGACAAGAGGAAATCGCCCTCACTCAAAGGCACCTCCTTCATTTCAAGAGGATGCTTCACCTTGAAACGATTCCCATAGCGTTACTGAGACGCAGCTGTATCCAGAGCATGGAAAAGAGCAGCAAAGTGGATGGCACAGCCTGGAAGACCACGGAGGTGCTGGGAAAGCTCAGCACAGCACCCACGGGAAAGCTCGAGCACCCAGCAGATGTCAAGCACCCAGTAAAGGCAGAAGGATCATCTTCATCCTCACAATGTGCTGCAGACGCAGCCTGAATCCAGCTCTGCATAAGCTCCTCCTGAAAGGCAAAGGGCTCACATGGGAGAGGAGGCATTAACACACTTATCTGCTGCTGGCCAGCGAGGCAGCCCCTCGGGGCGCTGCGATGGAAGGAGCTCGGCCTCCAGGAACTCGTCTTATCCTCGTCCAAGTGCAGCTGAGAGAGGGCTGGGGTGGACCTGGACGAATTACCTCGATTCTGTATCATATCTTGCACTTGTGTCTTTTATATCCTGCTTGCTTTTCCTACTAAAACAATACATTACATTAAAAAAAACAAACCCAAACTGGATGAACTTTGTTTCTTGGCTGAGCTGCTCCTAATATATCAACTGCATTCATCTCTAGAAAGTTCAGTTCCCTGCCAAACAGCCTTCATCTGCCAGAGCAGCGTAGGACCCACGTCACCAAGTTGAGCAGCTCCACTGCCATAAATCCAGGCGTTTTAGGCAGTCCATACGCAGATACGAATCACCACATGCAGAGAGCTGCGGTGGGACAAGAAGAAGAGAAGGGAAGGGGGGATCCTGCTCCTCCATCCCATCACCTGCAGGTTCCTGCCACTTCCATCTGCTTGGATCCAGGAACTGCGCAGCCTCACGAAACAAAAGTTTTCTGTTCGATCAGCCAGCTGCAGTGATTCACTCTGGCACAGCCACACAACAGCTCCAATGAACATCAGGGGAGAGAAAATGGGGGAGGACAAGACCACCGCCCTCAGCAACCAAGTGCTGGACAGGCTTAGCTGTAACCTTCACGTTTCACTCTCAGGTGCCAAAAGGCGTTTGTTAAAACAGCCCGGCTGAACTCTGCCTTCAGAACGCAGAGCGCTCCGGATGTGCTCAAATCTGCGCTGACATTTCCTCAGTTTCGGGACTGCAGACAAAAGTGGAGGGGAACAAGGCTGGGGAAATGTCAGGATCTCACTGCTCAAATAGCCCGAATTTGTTCGCACGCACAGCAGTGGCTTTGGTCCCAAAATCCCTACGCACAGCTCAGTGGTAGGACAAGAACTTGGGGCATATGGATCAGGGAATCTCACAAACACCCACTTTGCCACCAAGGTGAACACGGAGGAATCCCCCTGCACCAACGTGCTCACCCCAGCACCAGTAAAGCCAACCCTAAAACCTGCAAGATGCAAATTTCCAGCCTGTGCCTGGCATTTTAAGCAAAGCATCAGTGCCCAGCTCAAACCGCTGCTGCGGGCACCCTGAACACAAACCACGCTCCCAGTCCCTGGGCTCCTTACACCTATTTAGGATCCTCCAAGCCAGCTCTGGAGCCGGTTTTGTTCAAGCCATGGAAATTAAGCAAACCGCACATCATGGATGGGTTTCACTGCTCCTCCCATGATGGGGCAGAGCACAAACCTTATGCAAGCCCTGCGAATGCTAAGAGCTGTCAAATGATGCTCCTGGGAAGCAGAGTAACCTAGCAATAAGAAAACACCCCCGGGAGCTCTGTCTGCTCCTCCTGCCCCTGTGACGCAAGGAAAACCTGCAACTGCTTAAATCCTGGCATCCATCAGCGGGCGATCGCTGCCTTGGTTCATCCTCAGCATCCTCAACACCATCCGAGCCACCTCACGCTCCTCACATCACCTTTTAGCGCACAGTAACTCCCCCATGGAGTATCTGACATCACCTGTATGAGCATACGGATATTTCCCAAACCCGTTTGGCACTTCAAAAGGCTCTGCCGAGGGAGTCTCAAAGCAAAGCGAAAATTAAGCTGCTGTGTTCTCGCTCTGACACAAACACGTTGGCACTCCCAAGAGAGCAAGTCCCAGGACACCGCAGGACGCAGCACCTGGGTAAAGACCAATGGGAAGTCGAGAGCCAGAAGAATTCACCCCAGCCTGGACACCCACCTACGTGAGAGCCACATTAGGTTAATTAATCACAGAGGTTTTGAGTCACTGCCTACACAAACAGAACACTTTTACTCAGGGTTAACACAGATTCCTATCCGATACGCTGCGCTGGGAGCATTTTGCTTCAATCACTTCAATCAATTCACATCTTCTCCCAACTCCTCACCCATTTAATTCAGCTCCTGCTCATCCTTCACAGCCCCATTGCGCCTCTTCCTCATCTTTTCTGCCACCCAAAGCAGGCAGCACCAGGTCCTGCCCTCTGTGTGCACAGCACTGCATACCAGAAGGAAGCAGGACAGGAGTTTCACAGAAAGGGAACATACACAACCATTTTCATGTGCAAAGTGAGCCCTGGGTGCGACAGGAAAACCAGGTCCTCCTCTGCAAAGGGAATAGGTATTTCCAGAGAAAATAAGCCATCTGTGGCTTAGGTGAGCAAAGCAGGGCACAATAACGTGACTTGTCTGAGGTCCCACAGGAGGTTCCTGGAGTGAAAAACCCCTCTGCTCCCCAGATACAGCCCTGAGCACTGAATCGTGCTGACCAAAGCAAGCAAATCCCATGTTCCAAAGCTGAACTGGAAGATCACACAGGTACAAAACGCTCAAGAGTTGCTGCCAATCATTGCAGCCTTCCTCAGTTATTTAAAACCTGCTTAGGAAACAGTTCACCAGAAAGAGCTGGTGCACACCTAATGCCTGTGGCACCAATAGCAATAGCAGGCACTTTAATTAAAGAGAGATCGGTCCTGCTCTGCTGTTTGCGTGGAGGGTGTGGAACAGCAGACAGCTCAAAAGCAGGAGATATTATTAATCAGAGCAAAAGGCCCAGCCGTGATTTCCAACACAGCCCTGGTTCTTGCGAACGCATCAGGAGAGATTTCCTTTTTCGGGGCAGGGGAGGACAGGGAAACACTTTGCACCTTTACACAGCCCTGGGAGCTTGGACCTTGGAGCTGCTGCTTCCTGCACCATCACTGTGGGAGCTGCACTTCATGTAATGCAGTGACACCACACCTGAGAGGGGACGGACACACAGACACACGGACAGACATCTCTACTATGTACAGGACAACCCCTCTTCCCTTCCCAATGGGAACACAGCAGCAAGGATGGAGCCAGACCCTCAGCCCATCAGCAGAACACTCACAAATAATTGCTTTAAATCCTCCAGCTGCACAAGAACAAATAAGAAACCCCACTTTTTTTTTCAATAGGAGTAATTTTTCTGACTTCTAACCGCATCTGAAGCTGCTTTAAGCGTTCGGCCATTGCACCATGTCATTTCCTAAACCAAACACAATACTCCCCAGTAAAAACTGCTGTGAATTGACTGCAACACTTGCTGTGGCTTCTGTGAAGCAACAACCGAGCCCCTTCCCACAGCAGATGTATACGAAAATGTCCTAATTCGCAGCAGAAGTTTCTCCTTCATACACTTCAAGAAAATCAGATATACAATCTGGGGCTCAACAGCAGCCTCAGTTTCCCCTCTCGTCGACAAAGATCTGGTCTTTTCACGTCGATGGATGAAAATAAAAAGCTTTTTCTGCAGATTTGGCTTTAACACAATTCATCCCTTACTGCTACTGGCAAAACCGACTGAATGCAGCCTGATATTTATTTCAGGCCACAGATTGTTTTGTTGCTTCCTGCCTTTAACTTCACAGCGAAGCAGCAAAAAAATTAAAATAATCCAAATTCTGCAGCCTCAGTGCAGAAGTGTCCCCCAAAACCCAAGAGACCTCACGGATCCACAAAGCATTTGTGATTTCTGGACTTGCTTTGGCTTATGAGCATTAAGCCGTGCTTACATTAAGTTGATTTTATCTGGAGATGCTCACTGATCCACACGAAATGCTTTTGCCCATGCTGGATGAGATCTCTTCTGCAAATGGAGCAGCCAGGGTATGGCCAAGGAGTGGAGGTGGGCACCAGATCCCTGGGCCCGGCTGCACCAGATCCCTGAACCACAAACACCCAACCACGGTGTTACGGGAGCGGATCTCAGAGGCTGTGTGGACGGCAGCGCGGAGCCAAGCCCCCCCCCAAACCCTGGCAAGGCCCCACCTCTTTGTGAGCCCCACCATCTGCTTTGGCAAAAGCCAGAAACTCATCTCCTCTCCTCTCCGCTTCCCATCCTCCCCACATCCTCATCCCCTCGCCTTCCCTTTTTCACATCAGCTTTCCACCGGGGTTTTATTTTCCTGCCTAATATTTTCAGTGTGACACAGCGGCACATCCACCCCCTATGGAGAGACGTTATCTTTAATTCTATCTTTGCATTTCCTTCTCTGCTTGGCTTATCACGGTCTATCAGGTCTTGCTTCCTGCTTACCTGCAGAAATGGGTGATTTCGTTGGGAGTCTGTGCACGTCCCACACCCACAGGGCTCAGCTCTAAGCAGGAAGTACCAGAGCCTCAGACCTTGACAAAGTTCACATTTAAATTGTAATAAACACAGTGGGCAGTTAAGTTTAGGTGATAAAACAACAGATTCCACTGAATTTACTGCTGAGGGAACCCTCTATGAGTTTACGGACCAGCGTTTGCTCTCTTTATTAAGAAAATGGCACAAAACGCTTGGTGTCCCAGCTCAGACCAGTCCCCAGTTCAACACCAATGCTGACCAGGTGTAACAGTGGGGATGCAGCTCCTGCACCCACAAACGTGCTCGTTTCTTCCAGGAAACGCCTGGTTTATACCTGATAACAAACTTATGCTTTTAAGGCATCTGAAACTCTGCAGAACTGCACAGAAAAAGCTGGGACTGGCACCTCAGATGGAGCAATGGTCTCTTGAGAACAGGTAGTGCAAGCATCGAGACTTAAAAAACCTCAAAAAATAGGAACTAAATACCATGGTGGCATCAAAGAGACCCAAAATCAACTGGAGGAAGGAACCAGGGGGCTGTGCCAGCCCAGCCGAGTGTTTCTGAGCTGCTCTGGGGACGGCTTCGGGGGGCGGAGGACGGCTCAGGAGCTCCTTTATCAGCAGATAACTTCTAATACGTGAGCAGCTTGAGCAGGCATCAGAATGACCACAGAAGAGGAGGAGGAAGGCTGCTGAGGGCTGTTTGAGGAAGGGAAAACACAAAATCTACAGAACTGACCATGGGCAGGTTTCACTCCCACAAGCGAGGGCTAAGAAACCCTCAAGTAGAAAAGTTCCCACGTTCCAGCACTGGGAAGGGTGAAGTTTCCCACAGCCCTAAAACTGAAGTAACCTGTGTTGTCTTTACAGCTGATGCAGGACCCATGGATCCCAGCCATCCTCTGTTCTTGCTGCTCGGGGTTTTGCACAGCAGTTGCCGTGGGTGTCAGAGATGCCTTGTACAGGTGCTCAATACGGAATTGCACAAGAAAATCATAAAAGGCAGGACCCACTTGTGAGAGAGGATCAAAGCAGGCTGTTTCCATCTTCTAAACACTTCCAAATCTCAAGGGCAAAGCTTTTTCACCCAAATTCTCTCGGATGCAGCTTTAGCACACGTACAAGAAACTACATCCCCACTCCAGATCCCTGTTCAGCAGTTTCTTTCCCCACAGCACTGAAGAGCCCTGTTGTTCAACACCTTTCCTGCGTCGCAGAGCCTCGACAACCGCCTGACGCACCTCGGCCTTCCCCACCTCGCTCCTTCCATCAGCATCTCCACTGCCTTGGCTCTGGCACTTTCTCTGGGCACGCATCCAGCCCGTATTTACTGGTTTTAATTTAGAAAATGCATCTGAGCGTCATCAGGAAAATAAATCAAGATACAGGAATAAGATCTAAAGGAAAGCCCTTCAGCTTTAAAGTTATTCCAAAGTTACTCATGACCTGTTGCACACCTCTGGACGAGGCAGGGATTGGTGGGGTAGACACTGAACCGGCTCTTTTCTGTCACCTCTACCTTTCCATCCCCCTCCCACAGCATCGGCTCCCTTTAATTTGCCAATAATCGACTTTCCATGAAGCACCAGGCAGACAAAATTCCACACTCCCTGTTTCCAGCCCCTTGAAGTTGCTTTAAAAGGCGCACAGGGAGGCAAAATTAGCTCTAATTAAATACCCTGCCTGCTGCGGAGAACGTATTGCAGCATCCTCCCTGCCCCCGGGATGCAGGGGAACCGCAGGCGAAGGCATCGCACACCTCGAGAGATGAGCAAAGCCATCAGCAATCAGCCTTGGCACCGGGGCAAGAGCCAACTCACACTGCAGAGCGCAAACAGACCACACCAGAGGCAGGGCGGCACACACGCAGAGAGCAACTGCCCAAATTCCTTCTCTGCTGCACCAAGGCCACTTGGAAACGGAGTCTTGCCGCTTTTTGAAAACTCAATCCCCAAAATCCAATGTTTTGGGGCATGAAGGAGTGTGTTTGCTGCTACAATAAACCTTGCAGCAGGGCTTGTGTGTCTCAGAGCCATCTCATGGGCACACCAGGACGCTAAGCACTCACTCAGACCACAGAAAACCACGGTTTTGAGCACTGCCCAGCTCGTCCCCGCTGCTCCCAACTCCCCTGTCAGACCCTCCTGGCAGGTGAATGCAGCAGCTGCGCTTCATAAAAACCTCAAAGCTATAAAACCAGCACAAGTTCTCATGTGGGGTGGGTTAACCCAAAGTAAAAGCACACGTTGACAAAGCAATGGGAACAATCAGAAAGCTTTGAAACCATTAGAAGTCCATTTTTCAATATCTAACATGCATCATTCAGCACCTGAGCCCTTGAACAACCCCACATGCTGTGGGCTCCCGAATTCCCACCCCATGGGACCGCAGGTAGGAGTAATACAACCCTCACAGTCAGTGCCTGGCGTTTGTGACACTGAGATCGAGGAACACAGCACAAACATGGTACAAAGATCATGATCCACCCAGGGTGAGCATCCACGTGGAGTGAGCACCCAAACACCTGCACATCCAGGGATGCTGCGGCGTCACACAGTGAGTTAATGATGCGCCGCGATGACTCCAACACGCTGGGAACACCAACACACTTGCAGAATGGGAACTGCTGTTGTAAACGTGCAAAAAGCCTGGCTGTAACTCAGGAGCAGGGAAAAACCAGCTCAGGGATGGGGAAGTTTGGTGGGAGAAAGGGATCGTTACAGCGTCAATCACAGACATTGAGAACAGTTGAGTTAATGAACACAGCAGCTCTGAACAAGAGCAGTGGCATTCACCATCCTTCAGATTCGTGTCTACACACACAACCACATTTACAGGTGAAAAATCCTGCTGGCTGATGGTCAAACAGCCTGCCTGCTCCACACATCAGCTGCTACCACCAGCAGTTGTCTGACCGGGGAAAAAAGTCACCGTCATCACCACGCGTTGTCGGAAAGTGCAGTGGAGCTGTTAGAGCAAGAGGCTGACAACGCTCACGGTGTGTGTTTAACTCGACTGACCCTCTCAGCTTTATCTAAACGCCCCGCAAGTACATCCATCGGCTAACGCAGACGAGCCTGAAGTGGTCAGAGCGATTTCCCACTCGAAACAAGGGCTCAGAGGGTTTAATATATTGAAAAAAAAAGGAGAAGAAACTTCGACCCGAGAGCAGATTTACATTTCAGAGGAGCAAACGTACGCACTGGGAAAGCACAAGCTCTGCGTGTCAGCGGGACTCTGCCATTCAGCTCAGCGTGCGACAGCAGATTTCTGATAGGGGGATGTGAAAGGAAAAATGGATCAAATTTGGCCACAGTCGGGCAAGTCGCATCCCTCTAAATAGCCAGGTTGTACAGTGACAGCATCACTCAGCACTGGGCTCAAATCTCCTCCCCATCTCCCAGTATAAACCAGTTGCTGGGGGAACAGGAACAGCAGCATTTCCAGCAAAGCAGCCAAAATGGCAAAAAGCTGCAAGTCAAGAAACGCGCCAGCAAGTGGTTTCCTTGGGAGATGCTGAAAAAAGGGGAGGAGAATAAACTAACAAAGCTCCAAGAGCTTCAAAACACAGCAAATGACACAGCACGGCACTTTGAACGCTACAGCAAACGCCTGTGCCCCCCATCTGCGCGTGCAGCCCCCAGCACAGCGCAGCACAGCCGGCCCCCCAAGCCCAGCAGCCACCCCCGAGCTGAGAAGGCAGCAGAGCAGCATTGCTGCAAGCGTGGAAATCGCCGAGGAAGGGCGAGCGCAGCGAGAGGACGCCTTGCGAACACCCACAGCCGCACATCTGCCCCAGGAAATGCATCCAGCAGCTCTCCTCCCCGTGGGAACCTCCGCACGGTCTGGCTCCAGAGCCAGCAGCCTCTGTGAGCACCCCGTCCTCCTCCAAACACAGCCCATTCTCCCAGTTACACCAGTCTGCAGCTACCAGCTGTAACCAGCAGCATCCACAACAAGCGCAGGGCAGCACCCAGCCCTGGAACCGTCTGCCCCAAGCAGTCTCCGCTCTCCCAGCCCCTGCTGCTCCTCACCTCGGGGCACAGAGGGGCTTCCCCACCAGCCCCTCACACCCCTGGTCCCAGACGCAGCATCAAACCCCCTGGGCTGCCCCCCAGCCCACCCTCATACACCCCGTGTGCCCCAGATCCATCACAGTCTGCTGGAACATCTCATCCCACTCCCTGGGTCGCTCCAATTCCCATCAAATGTGCCCTTCTGCTTCAGACAATGCTGGCCCTGACACCCAGGGCTCTGTCATCCTCAGTCCCTCTGCACCCAAGGGGCTACAGCCCACACCCCTGTCCCCAGGGCTTCAGCCCACACTGGGATCCCCAACATCCCCTTATCCCACAGCCCTCTCGCCCACATACTCCATCCCAAGAGCACTTCCACACCCCTACAGCTGCCTCCCTGCCCTACAACCCCTCATTCCCACAAAGCCCTTGCCCCACATCCCCAGCTCCTTGCCCCACATCTCTACAGCCCCACATCCCCTCACCTCCTGCCTCCTCCAGCTCCCACAGCTCCACACTCCTGACCTTCCCCACAGCCCCACAACACCTCAAAACCCCACACCTCCTACCTCATTATCGACAGCCCCCTCAACCCCCACAGATCCTCCCCTCCAACTGCATGGCTCTACAGGTCTCCTAGCCTCATACACGCCACCCCTAACCCCCAAAATCCCCCCAAGCCCACGCACCCCTCTCCCTGCTCCACTGCCCTGCAGCACC
>NW_010190895.1:0-1384 GCF_000695765.1 Mesitornis unicolor | reverse complement strand
TTCCATTATGCATCTTTCTGTGTCTAAAAGATTGTGAATATGGTGAGGGGTTTGTTTGTTGGTTTGTTTTGTTTTGATTTTAGATCATGGATTTGAAGGTTTCAGAATCTGTTAATTTTGCCATACTAGTTTTCTTCTTTCAGAAACGAGCTGGATACCTACCATAATTCTGCTTTTTAACCTTTGTATTCATTAGTGGCACATTTCTCTGCACCTGCTTCTTCAGTGTAACACACAGAATCCAGAGAAAGTTCTTCTTAAAACAGGAGCATCACGTAGTTGTGTTATATAGCACAAAAATGCTATCCCTCACGTTCCTCTCAGTGCAGCTGAGGGAGAAGCTGATGCTGGACCAAGGAGGAGTGGTAGCTCCCTGGGCCCTCCAGACAAGTCCCCTCCTCACAACCACCAGAGCATGCAAGCTCTTCCTGTGAGGCTCGATCTTAACACTGGTTTGCACCCTGCTAATATGAGTAGAAGACTATTCCACAATCTCTCTGCTCTGATTGCCAGGAATGTTTTCACCTTTTTATGCTAAACATACTCACAGCCAATTTATACACATGTATTCTTCTGCCAACGTTACTCTCTAACTCAAATACTTTTTCTTTATTCTGTTCTCTCTATTGTTTTATAGCAAGTAACTTCATCTTCTCTCAGCTTCTGATTTGCTAGGTTAAACAAACCAAGTCTGTTACTCTCCTTTTGTAAATTAAGGTTTTTATTGATCATCTCAGTACTCATTTTCTGTGTCTTTTCCAGTTTGAATGACTTTTGTTGAACAGGGGAGACTACACAAGGTGCCAGAGGAGGCCCTGCTGTAGCTGTGTATGGCACTGCTGCTAAAGTCCCTGTTGTCTTTCTCTTTGCTGGAAACCTCTCCTGATGTCACCTGGGTTTCCCTCTTTCACACTAGCGCCTTTTCACAGTGGCATCCTCTGGTTGCCTGATAAATCCAAGTCCTTCTCCCACCCTGCTTGGTGGACAGGCTTCCACTGTGCCACTGAACTTCTCTGTTATTTTCCCTTTTCTTTTACTGACCTCTGCCATGTTTCTGTTCTTCCAGCTCTGATGACCAGCCTGTTACTTTCTATATCACGTTGCTTTCTATATCATACCCTCTTCATTTTTTTCTTATCTAATTGTATCATCTCTCTCAGAATACTTGTGATGTGTCATTAATTAAAACACTTAACATGATTAGTCCCATGACAATATCCAAAATACAGAAGATAAAATTCCCATTCCTTAACACATGCAAGATAAGTATAGCTGAAGGTTATTCAGCCGAATGTTTTGGATGGTACCTTAAGATATTTCTGTCTATTCAAACTCAATAGCTGTTTTTTTGGACTGTATTTGTATAGGTACCTAGGAGATACTG
>NW_010190894.1:2217-10633 GCF_000695765.1 Mesitornis unicolor | reverse complement strand
CTCTCTCTCTGACCCTTAAACAGAGACAGAAGGTTTATTTTAGTAAAAATTAAAAAATATGCATCAACTGCTCTTATGTCAGTTTAGGACCATGATTTTTTCTATGTTTTGCTACAGGCCTCTCTGAAAACATACTATCAGCTTATTTACCTATAAAAATATGTATTCCAAGAGCAAATGGCAGTTCAGATTAGCATATTTATTTTGCGTCGACTTTTAGGAACCGAATAATTGCATTCATTACTATGTTTCTCTGTCAAATAAGGTTTCAAAAATAGTCATCTTTTATTCCAAGCAATCTCAGATTGTTACAGTTCTGTACAGTCATGCATATCTCAGCAGACAAAATAAATAAATCCAGGAAACCGGTGGAATGAAAAATAAAATGTAAACCCCAATATTTAGTCACATTTTTAAGTGTGTGCACTAAGAATAAGGCATTTATATCTGTGTTTAGCATCTTATATGAAAATAATGGAATTTGGAAGTACTCAGTAACTTTGAAAAAAATCTAATCCAGTCATAGACTTTTTTCTAGAGTCTTGTTTTGTAATTGGCTCTTTGGAGCCTATGTTTAATTGAGTTGCAGTGGAAGACCTGGTGTTATTATGCCGCTTAAAATAAGAAGCAATATCTTATCAATGGGAACTCTATCATGATTATAATTAAAACAATACAGAAGTGGCTATAAGAGCATATTTTAGGGTATTTGTTTTGTATTTTAGCAAGCTATTAAAGATTTTTTCCAGAATCATTAGTCTGCTAAATTGGCATTATTCTTGTACATGTGGAAAATGGAAACATACTGGCTTTAAGTGACTTAAACCTCTGAATTCTTTTTAAAATACTCTTATATTAGCATCATTTGCTGTTGAAACTTCTGGTCAACACCTATTATTAGCAAATATTTCCCTGTGTCATCTGCTTTTTTCCCTGTGATAATTTTAGAGTATTATGGAATATGTGGGGAGGAAGAAAAAAAAAAGCCTATCTTCTTAAAGGTAGGAGAAGAAATTTCCTTGTTCTTTGTCTTCCAACTTCCACAGTAAAGAGAATCTCTTCATTGGAAATTTCTTATAATCATTATGAGAAATGTTCATTTCTGAGAGCTAAAAGACGCTTATGTCTTTGTTTTGTGTTAGAACTCAAATTTTTCAGGAAATTGAAAAAAAAATATGGTTCCCATGGATGTGCAAGCATTTGTTACATATTAGTGGCAAAATAAGTAAAAAAATTTGTCCTTTTCATAGTATTTTGAAAAGTGAGTATTAGGGTTGATTAGAATTTTTAATCCTAAATATTTATTTTTTTAAAGTGTTAATTTGTCAGAACAAATTATTTTTTTAAATATTAAATTTCCACTAAATTTTGTGTTTTAAAAAAGTGATAAGAAATTTAAAATTGTTGAAACACTTTGTTTAAGCATTTTCAAGATTGATCAACACCCTCACTTTGATCATTTAAAAGCAGTTTCTCCCAAGGGGGCATTTTTTCATAGATTAAAATGTGTAGGGTGAAATAGGTGATTTCTACTTAGTTCTAGTGACTAGGTCATAAAATATTTAATTAAACTAGTTACTCTGTAGAAAATGCCTTCAAAACTCGGTTGAGGTACTCAATGCTGAAACTGCATTCCTAAAAGGGCTGCACCGGTAAATTAGATCAGCTCTAATTTCTAATTCACATCCTTGTGTCTAGAAAGATACATTTTTAACTCTCCTTGATTATTCTCTGAAGAACCCTGACTGAGGATACTGCTCTGTTACAGTGTCCCGCTGCAGTTTGAAATGAAGTTGTACCGGCATTGTCAGACTCTAACCTCATCTTAAGGTATCATGGTCAGAACTTTACAAGTCTGGAGATGTGAAAAAACTGAGGATGAAGCCACAGAGAGGAATGAAAAGACGTTATGCAGGAAACAGCATCACCACTCTCCCAGGCCCTAAGCAATAGATATGTTAGTTTGGGAGCTGGGGACATAGGGGTCCGTGCTGTTGAGAGCATGAGTACGGCTGGAGTCCAGACTGTTTCTCATTTGCAAGACAAATATTCTCCTTCAAAAGAGTTTCCTTGTTGTTTTAATTTTTCTTCCACTGGTTTGCATGGACTGTCGTGCCTTTTCTATGGGAGATGATAATTTCTGCACGTTTCCTCTTTATGCTGCCTACTCAGGCCAGCACACAATTACCTGAAGAGTCATCAATTGTTATTTACAAGCCTGAGGTTTAGAAAGGGGAATAAACTATTGAAAAGATTTTTGGGCTAGAAAAATGCACAAAAAAAAAAATGGGCCACAACCTAAGCTGTTGCAAATTGGAAAACCTCCAGGAAAAGCTGTCCCAATTTACCCCTGAGGGTCTGATTTTGGGGACTGCATCTCTGTCTGTATGTTCTCCTGGCTGGGTTTTGCGCATGTATGACAGAAAGAGGAAGGTTTAAAAATTGTGTTACTGTTTAGCTCTGGTATACTAATCTCACTCCCCTTGTCAGTGTACATAACACTTCAGATAGCCAAAGTTTTGTGCTATAAAACAGCAAAGACTGTTAACAACTATGTAGTTTATATCCACCAGCAAAGCCTATTATGGTACCGTAAAATCAGACAACTGAGCACAAGAATCCAGAAATGTGCCAACAGCTGTCTCACTTTAAAGATGTACCACAAGCCAGTTAGCAAACTATCAAAACAACTGAAATGACAATAATTTTAAAAAGGTAGTGAAATGTAAAGCTTAAGATTTTTAAAGAACTTCCAATTAAATACAGACCACAAAGAGTGTCATGAGAACTCACTGTTTCTTTTAAGAACAGAGCAGACCAGTCTCTTCTTCATCTGCCAGGGACAGAATATAATGTGGAGATTTTTCAGTATTTTTAAAGCATAATGTATTTTATTTCAAGACTTAGATTATCCGTCAATACAGATGAATTGTAAACAGAATAATTTGTGAGTATACAAAACCCAAAGTTACATATGTGGGATGGCGGAAATAGCTCATCTTTGGATGCACACTTTGTACTCCAATGAATCAGTATTCAATTTATCTTACTGTGGACATCCTGGCGGTCCATGAGGCTAGACTGGATGTCCTAGAGGATGTCCTGTGTATTAAATAACGCTATAGTTTGCCCATTATTACTGCTGATTTGCTTTTCAAATAAGCTGTGCCTGAAAACAGATGTTTTGCAGTCAGTTTTTAACCAATCTTTTTAAGACTTGGAGAAGTCCTTGGTGAACGATATTAATACAACATTTCTTTTTAATGAGTTTTTAGATCTTGGAGACTGAAACCTACCTGAACTGTTACTGAAAAAATGTGAACAATCCACTTGAATCTTATTCACTAACAACAACCTCTGAAAGCTGTAATTCATCCTCTCTCTGCAACACTGAAGTGACCTAAGTACCGTACTTTGGAAGCTGTAACTCCACACTTAGTATTAATAATTAACTGAGTCTTCTCTGGGACAATGATGCTCAGTCCTATGCAACATTTATTAGTTCCTTGTGTCTGTAATTCAATTAATAAGGTTTCTCTGAAGCTTCTTTAAATTCACAGTTAACACACTTTGGCCTATCTTGTGATATAGATAATTTACCTATAACACATGATACCAGTGATTACAAAGCTCAGTTTTGTTGCTCTGTGTTGTCTGTGACACGTCCTCATGTTAGTGAAGTCGCATTACTTTCAAGTAGGCATGCATATATAGATACATGGTTTTGCTTCTTGCTGTGGTTTCTAAAAAGAGTTCTATGCGTTTAGGACTATTTTCTAATTGCTTGGTTGTTCTTTCTGTCCCCACATCATATTAGTAGCACAAAACAAATTGAGGAAAGGACAAAGTGTGGCAAAAGGCTAGAGAGATGTACAAATAGAAGTCTTTCAGTGAGACAGTTTAGACATCAAGGCAGAAACCTGAATTAAGAAACATATTGTATTATATTTAACCAAAAAAAAAGAGCATGTATCACAGACATGGAAAGGACATTCCAAGCCTATTCCCTGACTGAATTAATGTTCAAGTTGTTGCTGAACTTTTAAAGCCAGTAAACTTACATAGAAATCGGGGAAAGGTTTTCTTAATCTACAAATCACAGAGATCAGGAGTAGACCAGCTGGACTAACCTTCTGCAGAGCTGGTGAGGGAAAAAAAGCAAATATGTTTGTGGAGAAATTTTGTGTTCAGCTGCAAATGCAAAATGTGATCATACCTGCTATGGAGGATTTTTTATGTGTTAATGATTCTTTTCATATGATCCCTTTAAATTTCTGACTTACTGCTTCACTGTAAAAATAAAACAAAACAAAACAAAACAAAACAAAACAAAAGACCCTACAATTTCTGTTCTTCGTATTCTGCAGCATAATGACACATAATTAGTGGATGAAAGCACAGCAGGTTTTCTACAGCTCTGTCGGTTTTGATTTCAGTAATTTTTCATGAACAATCTCCAGTGCTTGAATTATCTAGTAATAGAAGTGATGGCAGAATATTTTTTCTCTTAACCCCAGAATATGATATGCTGACTTGGAAGATTGGTATATGTCCAGTGTATTGATTCTGGCTGCATTTATGGTACTGCTCTGGCACTGGATGCTGAGTTTATGAGGAAGCTGCCAGCTGCTGATAGGACTGCCTTATATCTCCTGACAGTGAAACAAGATTTTAAATCCTGAGGATTTAAAAAGGGACTCTTGGACACTGGTTTCCGGAAGCTGGTAAAATCTGTTTTTCTCTGACTTATTTGAGACTATGAAATTTAAGAGTAGAAGATTTTTAGAATCAAAATGAAAGAATGAACTGTGTGGGCTAAGCCAGAAAATCTCTGAAGAACTTAGTGGCTTGGAAAGTAAAGAAGGTTCAGTCAGTGCCAAACTTAGCTAAAGTATGGAAAGATCAGGCTTCAAAATCTAGAGTACAAATGTGATTCTGAAGCGCAGAATTGAGAAAAAGGGATCTACAGCCTTAAAAAAACCACAAACCCAATCCTCAAGGAACACTGTGGAGTGGTGAATAGGTGGGATGTGTGGCTGCGGTGGTGGCTGAGAATTCTATTTTTTTTTATATGAATCTGTGCACGCCTTGTGCCACAGGGAAAAGAAAAAAAAGAGTGATTGAATTAAGATTCATGTCATAGTGTGCAGCTTTTTGATTCTGCCAACCTGTGTCTTTGAAGGAGAGAGCAGGATACTGCCAAGATGTGTCTTTGAAGGAGAGAGTGGGATATCAGATGGTGGGAAAAGGCATACTGAACTCCTGGGTAGGTCAGGTGCACTGGCACTGGTCCTGATGTCACACCAGCTGGGTTCAGGTGTGAGTAATCAAAATGTGAGAATGTTCAGAGGGATCAAAGATGAAGAACTCTCGAAGAGTGAAAGATAAATTCAGTAGCTTAATTTTGCACTGTCTTGGAAAATGTAGAAACAGAAGTCTGTTTGGAGCCTTGGTACTGTGAGCTAATGAGACTGGTGCAATGAATGTCTGGTGGGGAAAGGTTTTGATAGATTTTCAAATGATAGTATGAAGATCAGACATCATAAGCTTTTGCAGTTACTAAAATTACATGATATTTTTGAAGATGCTGAGATTTTTAACCATGAGTTAAGAGAAATTATGATTCAATGAATACCATTCTACACAAATAATTTTAATTTTCCGTTGCCACAGCTACACCACTGTTCTGTAAATGCCATTAGCAGATTCTGCAGTTTAACATAATCTTTTTGGTTGTTCACATAAAATATATGAGCAGAAGATATAAGCATGCTAATTAATTTCACTTAGTGAACTTATCTGTAGCACTTCTGTAGAGATGTGCGTCACAATGAACATTTTCTCAATAGTCTGCCTTTTCCCAAGTTCTTAGTGTAATGCCTAATTTAATATACAATGCTTTGCAGTCGTCTAGTGCAATGATAATTGCAATGGTTATACAGTTTTCTGTATACAGTGACAGCTAAGAATTCTTACTTTATTTTCCAGTGTTTTAGATAAGGACATTTAGCCTTTAGGGTATATTTTCTCAATAGAGACACACATGAAAGTCATACTTAGAAATTAAAATTAGGTTAAATGAAGGAAATATTAGTATGCTTTTAATATAATGTTTATTGTTTTAATCCATGGACATTATGCCTCTTTAAAATAATTTAAAAATCTCCATTTCATATTTGTATCACCAGGGTATAATTTAACTATATAAAAAAAAAATTTAGCCTTTTGTAAAGCACTGAAGCTACACTACTAAGAAATTGTTCCAAGAATGGTACAGTTAGAGATGATATATACAGAAATTCTGAAGAGCTGAATCAAATCTAGTCTTGTGAAGAGTAGATGCAGGGGAACAAAGGTTCTAGTGTATCTCCAAAATAAAAAATAAAAATAAATTTCCTTTAGGCAGCTGGACAACAATTTGTATTAGGTGGAACCAGGAGGAATAGCAGTTTGCAAGAGGCACAAATATGCAGCAGATGAACTGCAAAAGACAGTCACCATGACTAAAAATATTTGTTAACATTACCTGGATTTAGGTAGATCTCAGAGCTTCAAACACATGAGGATTAGAGCAGATGACTGAAGTTGCTTGTCCCGTTTACACCACATATAATTAGTCTTCTCTGAAATACAGAATCTCACACATTTTCTTTCTAAACATTACTAAGGGAATGAGATTATACAAAAGTCTCAGAAGAGTTAAAACACATAAAAAATTACATTGCTATGGTACAAACATTGTTTTTACCATACTGTCATGTACATCTCTCTTTTGCCTTCATTTTCCAGGGAAGCTCAGCTATTTGTGGAAAAGTTTGAAGGTGCTCTTGGAAAAGGAAAAGGAAAAAAATTCTATGCATACAAAGTGATGATGACCAAGGTAAATTTATTATTTCACTAACTTTGTGTAGTGCAAAGGGGGTAGCAGTTTGCAGATTACTGCCATATGTACCCGTCTTCCAAAACAGAGTTCCTTGTCTTTCTTTGCATTTTAACTCTTTCATTTTCACTGCTTTCACATGAAAAGATTTCTAATGCAAGCTCACAGTTTGATTGAGACTTGTCATCAAGACAAAAATCAACTGTTTTGCAACAGTTTAAAAGAGCTTAATATCTTGTGAAAGTTAATTTCTCTTGGTGTACATTGTTTCTTTCTGTGGACTGAATCCAAAGCTCAGTCTTTCCTTTGAGAAAGCCCTCTGTGAAGGATTAAAAAGTGTCTTTTTACCCCATGACAAAAAAAAAACCAGCCAAAACAAAAAAACAAACAGAGGCATCTCCACTAAGCCAAGGTTCTTGGGCCATGTATATCCTAGGAAGCAGCATGGGTCTTCAGGATTATGACCAAAAGGCCAAACAGTGCTTGCTGCAGACTCAGTATCCACACAATGTGCATTCCAACAGGTCTTTCTTCGGGCTAAGTCCTGTGGAGTCCCAAGGACTAAGTACTCAGTGGATTACCATGCTCCTCAAGTATACTCAAGTACATCTTTTGACTTAGTGTTATGCTCTGATGCCGCTTTACAGAGTAAATCTAAGTATGGTAAATCAAAATTATTTGGGAGAATCACTTTGAAAGCACATTTGTCCCAGACTAAAATGCTGATGAGGAATGATGCTAAGAGTATTTGGCAGGACTACATGCTATGGCTGGATTTACCCTTAGCTATACTGGATTTTCCGCAAGCTGTTGTGTAGTCACATCTAATAAGCATCTTGTTCACAAGAAATAATTACACTTTCAAACTCAGCTGGGCACATTAAGCTCAATTGCAGAAATTATACTTATCCAATAAATGAAATACTGGGTAGAGTAATTGTAATTGAATGACACAGCTTGAGCTCCAGATCTGAATTTTGAATAGTAAGGGAAATAAAAAGACCAGAAAGATTAAAAAAGAAAATAATTAATGGCATGAAAGCAAGAGATTATTTCATCATTCTTCCTATGGAAGGTATAGGGACTACACACAAAGCCAGCAGGAGACATATTCAGAATAAGCAAAAGGAGATGATTCATCATAAGCTAGTGCTTCTATTGCAGTGGGCTCTGTCAAAGGATACTATGGATAATTAAGGTGTTACAATAGCTCAAGGGGAAATTGAGCACCTGGGCATTGAAATGATGGTGGGTTTTTTTGTTTGTGACCCTTTTCAGAAATGGATGAAATTTCAAAGAGATTTTGAGAATTTTAAGACAGCCTGCATACCCTGGGAAATGAAAATTAAAGAGATTGAAAGTAAGTACTTGTGGAAGGTACTAAAGAATACTATCTAGTGCCATATGCCTGATGAATTCCAAAATGGTAAATTACTTTTTGATACTTTAGAAATATATGTTCATATTCAATGTGTAGTATAAAATCAAAGTGTAATATTTACTGTGGTAGTTATTATAGTTAGTTGAAAAATTCAC
>NW_010190894.1:374-2186 GCF_000695765.1 Mesitornis unicolor | reverse complement strand
TGTTAGTCATCTTGCAGGTAAAAAAATCCCCAAAGTGCAGCAAACATTTCAGGAGCCAGTGTTGAAGTTAAACCTGGAAAAGGGGAATTGCCTACCTTCACTTTATTTTGTCTGTATTTATACTATAATTATTTCTGTGATGTTTTTTCTTCATCTTAAGCCTTACATAGGAGGTATTTTGACATTATTTCTCTCACTTTCAACCATACAATACAACACAGACAAAACAACAGTGGTCTTAGATGTCCCCACATACTAAGTATAAGTATAAACAAAACAGTGTAGATAGTGCTATGGGTATGTTTGAGAGTAGGCCTTTGCACAAGTCAGTTTTGTGTCTCAATTCTAGTGATGAATTTAAACTGCAGCCGTCTCTTTGAAGGCAATTTGTCTTAACTGCATGGGTACTTGAGTGAGGCTCTGCCACTGATGAAATGCAGATGATAGTGGAATGGACACTGATTTTAGAGAAGCTGTGTTTGGAGGAAGCTGAGGATTGCATCACTAAGCAATAACCAGAATAGCAGAATAACAGGAAAATCATAAATTGTGAATTTTGTGGAGTTCTGGACTGCAAAATAACCCTTGGAGGGAATTTATATAATGTCCTTAAACATATGGTCTACAGACTGCTGAACAGAATACCTATGCACTTGAGTTGGAGTTTATAAAGAAGCTGCTATGTATGTGTACTTAAAATCAAACTCAGCAGCAAGATGCACATGGTTTCTTACTGATCTGGACACATGATAGATATCTTGAGGATTTGTGATAGTGACATTTCTGCAGGTTTCTGTAAAGGAGTAGTCCTGCCACAAGCTGTTCTACTGGTAATAGCTTCCAACAGACACATTTCTTTCCTTGTGAAATGAGCATTCAGAAATAGAACAGCTAATTTTTCCACTTCTCCTTTTATATCTACTTATTTTTTCATTTAAAATCAGTAACATTTTTGATATCACAGTGGGATAGTATCTGTCAAGGCATAATATTGTGAAGTTTATTCTTTTTCTATTAATGTTTGTTCTGTTCAGCATATTGCTAAGGCAAGCTGCAATTGCTTTCAGTAGTAGAAACAATCCTCTGTCTGAATATTAGTAATTTAAGTAATACAGTTAGAATCACAGAATCATAGAATGTATTGGGTTGGAAGGGACCTTTGAAGATCATCTACTCCAACCCCCCTGCAGTAAGCAGGGACAATGTTACTAGATTAGGTTGCTCAAAGCCCTGTCAAGCTTGACCCTGAATATCTCCAGGGATGGAGCCTCCACCACCTCTCTGGGCAACCTGTTCCAGTGATCTATCATCCTCATATTGAAGAACTTTTTCCTAATAACCAACCTAAATCTACTCTTTTCTAGTTTAAAACCATTACTCCTTATGATGGCACTGATAAAGCTACCAAGTACCAAGGAAAAAAGAGGTTCAGATATTAAAAAAGGAGAAGTGGGAGGAATTGAAATGGAACAAAAAAGCTAGTCTGTGTATAAGGGAAGAGTAGAGACTAACATGCTAACATTAGAGATTAAGTTAAGATTTGACCATAGCAAGCGAGTGGTCTTAGAGGATAGGGACCAACAAGAATGGAAACGAGTCTCTTCCCAGCACAACAGGCATGGCAGGTGTGCCCTCCCCCCACCCTCAGTAACTGCTCCACCTTCCCAGGTGCCCTTGCAAAACAGGTATGATGTTCTGCAGGGGGAACCGAACAAAGAGCAAGAAGAGAACTCGCCTAGCTCAGAGGCACCACCAAGGCTCAATCAGTAGAAGCCACACGTAAAAACGTCTTCAAGACAGACAGAAAGATGG
>NW_010190894.1:0-278 GCF_000695765.1 Mesitornis unicolor | reverse complement strand
GAGAAAACTCCCTACCCTAGTTAAACCCTCTGACTACTACCCATTGGTGGTCTTTCAGGTAGGCAGTGACGAGATCGCAAGCAGTTTGAGAACAATGAAGAGAGATTTCAAGGGCTTGGGACAACTGGTTTAGGGATCTGGAGCACAGGTAGTGTTCTCCTCTATGTCACCAGTTGCAAGGAGATCTGAAGCGATAAACAGAAGGAACCAACAGATCAATGCCTGGCTCAGACATCAGAACCTGTCATCACACGGCACATGAAGGACAACCAAGCGAT
>NW_010190893.1:0-924 GCF_000695765.1 Mesitornis unicolor | reverse complement strand
TAAACCAGTATCACCCAGTATAAACCAGTATCACCCAGTATAACTCAGTATGGACCAGTATGGACCAGTATGGACCAGTATCACCCAGTATGGACCAGTATGGACCAGTATAGTCCAGTATCACCCAGTATGGACCAGTATGGACCAGTATAACCCAGTATAGCCCAGTCCTATAAACCAGTATAACCCAGTATAAACCAGTCCCATCCGACCATACTGGGGAAAGGGGGAAACCAGTATGGACCAGTACAGACCACTATGGACCAGTATCACCCAGTATAACCCAGTACTACCCACTATAATCCAGTATAAACCAGTATAACCCCATATAAACCAGTCCCATCCCACCATACTGGGGAAAGGGGAAAACCAGTATGGACCAGTATAACCCAGTATGGACCAGTATGGACCAGTATAGTCCAGTATCACCCAGTATGGACCAGTATGGACCAGTATAACCCAGTATAGCCCGGTCCCATCCCACCATACTGAGGAGAGGGGAAACCCAGTATGGACCAGTATAGACCAGTCCCATCCCAGTATGGCCCAGTGCCTCCCGGTCCCATCCCAGTTCTCTCCCAGTAGCACCCAGTGTCTCCCAGTCCAATCCCAGTTTCCTCCCAGTATGGCCCAGTGTGGCCCAGTACCCCCCCAGTAGGGACCAGCGCCCCCCAGTATGGCCCAGTGCCTCCCAGTATGATAAAGTGCCCTCCCAGTATAACCCAGTGCCTCCCAGTATGGCCCAGTAACTCCCCAGTATGATAAAGTGCCCTCCCAGTATGGCCCAGTGCCTCCCAGTATGGACCAGTGCCCCCCAGTCCAATCCCAGTCCCTTCCAACCCCCCCAAAATCCCCCCAATCCCATCCCAATCCTTTCCCAGTGCCTCCCAGTTCATCCCAGTCCCCTCCAACCCCCCCAAAACC
>NW_010190892.1:0-1384 GCF_000695765.1 Mesitornis unicolor | reverse complement strand
GGGGAAAAATAAATTAAAATTAAATTAAATCAAATAAAGGGGGAGACACCGCACGAAAAGCCAAAGCAATTCTGGATGGATGATACATTTTTATTATTATTATTATTTGTTGTTGTTTTTTAATGATAAAAGCCGGTTACAAAGGCAGAACAAAAGTTCGCTGGGGTTGTGGGCACCAGGAGCAGCCTGAAATCCTTCATTCCCCAACACCTTCGGCCCCCCCAGGACTCCCTCTTCCTGTCCAAAGCCCAGATCAAACGCATGGAGACGAGCGAGAGCTGAACCTGGCTCCTCTCGGAGAATAAAGAAGTGTACAAAGAAGGGAAATCACTTTTTTTCCCGGGGATTTGGTCTCTTTTTTGCTCCCCCCCCCTCCCCAAGTTCTCAGCCCTGAGAAGTTGAAAGGAGGAAAAAATCCCTCCACGCTTTCCCTTCACTTCTGGTGTCTTTGCCTTTTCTTTTTTTTTTTAAAGCTCACCCTCAAAGAACATGTGTATTTCAAGTTATTTTTAACCCCCCCTTCCCAAAAAAATGGAATATTGCCTTTTATACACGTTTTGTTTCTATGATCCAATTATGCCGTCATAAATTTGGGCGTATATAGCCTCTAAGCCTTTTAGTGGACAGTTTTACGAGCAATTGATGCCTTAGTCGTAAAATTTACGACCTCAGGTTTTTTATTATTTGTCCCCGTATGCCCTATAAAAACCAAAGGAAAAAAAAAAAAAAAGGGGGGGAAAAAAAATCCTGTGAAACCCAAAAGAAAAAAAAAAAAATGAAGAAGTGAAAGTTTTACCATGGCTCATGTGCAGTTTGGTCATCCAGGGGTAAATTTGTGGAGGTTGTTGTTGCTGCTGCAGTTGTGGTCCTCCCGGTTGTGGTGTTTGCAGGGGCTCGGCTTTGATTCCCCCCGAGCTCTGGGATCGTTCCTCCAGCGCCGGGGTTGCACTCTTCTGCCTGTAAATCCCGGGATTTCGGGATGCCGGCTCCTCTAAGGGGTGCCCCGCAGCCAGCAGCGTGCAGGAGGGGCGCTCGGGGTTAGCCGGGGGGGTCGCCGACATCTCCGCGCCGCTGAGGGAGGTGGCAGCCCCGGCGGAGGGGAGGGTGATGCCGGGCTCCGAGCCGCCGTAGCGGTACCTGGGGGGCTGAACCTCCGGCACACTTCCATAATTTCCATAACTTTGCATGGTATAGGCAGGCACGGGGGGGCTTTGCTTATAGAACGAGTTGGCGACGTAAGAACTCATGGCGGAGGAGGGGAGGAAAGAAAATAATGGAAAAAGGAGGGAGGGGGGGAAGAAAATTTGGGGAGGGGGATTTTTTTCCTCTTATTTTCCCCCTCTTTTTTCCTTTTTTCCTCTTTCTTTCTCCGTTCTCCCTCTTT
>NW_010190891.1:129052-134428 GCF_000695765.1 Mesitornis unicolor | reverse complement strand
CCTGCCTATAGCACCAGCCTTGGAGCCAAAGCACCAGCCTTTTAGTTGGGTTTTATTTTTTTTTTCTCTTTCCACCATTGGTTCAGAGGAAAATGAAATCACAGCCCTCTCCTTAATTAAACAGTCACTGGACAATATCCTCAAGTTGATGAGAAATGGTTATGCTAACAAACACTTCCTGTATGAGTTATTTGAATTGTCTGGCTTTCTGATCAACAAATACAAGAACCAGCTGCAAACAGCCAAGTGCTCCAGTTGAGCTTTCTGTTGGCCTTGGCTGAGGGACCCCCTAGGCTGCCCAGGGAGCATCAGGATGGACAATGCCGGTTCCTTAGGAGACAGGCAAGGGAATAAAGACCAAAGAAGGCGCATCTTAACTGTTTTAGAAGATGGTTTGGATAACACAGATTGATGTTTTTGCTAGTGTACAGTCATGCTACCTGCTTTTTTTTTTTTCTTTTGGTCTGCATAGGTATTTCCATAGTACAAAAGTATGACAGCTAATAATAAAGAATCGAATCTTTATACTGAATGTAGTAGTTTATGATGGTTTGTTTATCCTGACTCAGACCTTTTGTGAAAGTATTGTAGCCCTTTACTGTCAGCAACATTTCAGTAGATCCAAGGTGTCATAAATGTGGTGAGAGCTGCATTGAATTGGACTTAAGTGTTGTTTTCCCATGGGAGATTGCTTTAATGTGGAGTACCAAATTCTGCTCATAATCTTTATGCTTTTTACTTCCTAGGATGTTAAATTTCCTCTTATGTTGGATGTGTATGAGCTGTGTACGCCAGACCTTCAGGAAAAAATGGTTTCCTATCGATCAAAATTCAAAGATCTAGAAGACAAAAAAGT
This sequence comes from Mesitornis unicolor, assembly GCF_000695765.1. NCBI lineage: Eukaryota > Metazoa > Chordata > Aves > Mesitornithiformes > Mesitornithidae > Mesitornis > Mesitornis unicolor. Next base: position 133,572 of record NW_010190891.1, on the reverse strand, counting down.
AAACCAGCAGCCAAAGAACGTAAGTCTTCTGGCAGTTTCATTGAGGGTTTGATGAAATAAGTTATATATCATCTGAAATTGGGGTACCAACAAGGACTAGAGAAAATGTGACAACCTTAAATATATTGTTTTCTTAATTCTTAACTAGCATTCAAACTCCTTGGCATTGAGCTTTAGATCTTTTTTAGTGTATTTTCATGAAAATGCAGTATCTGCTTTGGTATGACTGCTTAATGAGAAATGTTAAATGCTGTAGGCAAACGCGTTGCTTACGTTTTTATTTCAAAATGTATTAAAATGTAGCGCTTCAGCTTACCGTTGTGATGCTTAGGGGTTCTCTGTGAGTTACACAAAATTACTCTCTCCAGGCATTACCCAGTCTGGGTGATCCTGCTCTGGCAGGGGGGTTGGACTGGATGATCTTTCGAGGTCCCTTCCAACTCCTAAGATTCTGTGATTCTGTCACTACTGCTCGCTGGGAGGCCACTTGTTCAGTGGAATGTGGGCAGCTGTTTCCTGCTCACCACTGGAAAGGGTTGTAGAAGGGAGCACTATGTGTCCGAGTGATAAAATTCAGAATATACGTAGTAGTGAGCTAACAGTCTGCACTCTAAAAATTTAGTAAATTGCTTAATGTCTTACATATTCTAAAACTGACTCCCCTTTCTTTAATGAAGAAAAAAATATAAAGCCAAAACTGTAGTGTTTTAGCATTTGTTTTTAGTAAGCTTATCTTTTCCTGGCCTAGTTCTTGGCACTTTCATTGAAACATTTGAAGAAGGCTTGCATCTCTTTACACAGGTAGGAGCAAGGAAAGGGTGCTGTTTAAAACAGAATGCGTTGGCACTTAGTCTGGCTCTGGTATTTTCTTGTTGCCACTTGCGCCGCTGGCAAGTCCCTAAGAGGGAGAACTCTTGCAGAACTCTTTTCATGCTCCAAACCTGTAAATGTGGTGGGTAAACAGTGTAGGCAGTGCATGCTGAAATGGTTACCTATTTGCTTTAAGAAGTGGACTTGTTTAGGCTTTTAGAAATGCAGTTATAGAACTCGAAACAAGTTGAACAAAAAATGTTTAGTCTTAAAAACATCTTTAAATGAATGGAGAGTTGGCATTTGGTAGGATTGTGCTAAAGCTCTTTTCAAACCATTCCACATTAATTCAGCATATTCTGTTCTTTAGTCTAGTAAAAGTGATGGTGCACAGAAAGAAGTCAAATATGAACCATTTTCTTTTCCTGATGGTGAGTACAGGGAAGTAAACCTATTTTAAAGTAACTTTCCATCTACTCGTGTTTAAGTGGACCTGATGATAGGAATACTTTGAAAACCCTCGTTGTTTTTAATGCCTTTGAAAATTGATCTTCAGAAACTGACAGAAATTTAAGGAATGGAAAAATTCAGCAAGTCAAAATGCTGTGGAGATGTCAGAGACAGTTGTCATCCCTCTGACAACTTGACGATACACACAAGACATTCACTTTTAATGTGCAGTTGTCTCGTACACTTCCTTGGCAGTGGGTGGCAGAGCTGAAATCAAAACAAAGACTTAAATTGGGCTATTATAAAACTGCTGTGGTTTTGCCTAAAGTTGGTGGGCTTGGAGCTTGAGTACCCTAGGCATTAACTTCCATGTTGAGGACACAGTTATTTTGGAGGCCTTGTTTATCCAAAGCATTGCCATTCATTTATGTTACAAAACCAGGCAACATTCTCAGTTTTCCTGAGGTGCTTTCCTGGCTGAAAGCTGCGGCTTTTAGTTCACGGTGATTGGGAACTGTGCTGTAAGTGGGGTTTTACACAGCTACCCTATGGCAAATGTGTCTTTGGTCTGCGTGCTCTTAAAGTGCTAGAACTGTTCCTGTTAGACTCACATAACTCTTTTTTCCCCTTCTTTTTGCAGATATTGGTTCTAATAATTGTGGCTATTATGACCTGCAGGCAGTGCTAACACATCAGGGCAGATCAAGTTCCTCTGGGCATTACGTGTCTTGGGTTAAAAGGAAACAAGGTAAAAAAACCAACACCCCAGAATTACAGCACTGTTAACCGCCTTTCACAGCTCCTTTCCTTTAAGGGGCTGTTAAGCACACTTACAGTTCATGTACCTCAATTACAAATAATCCTCTTGTTTTTCTTGCAGATGAATGGATTAAATTTGATGATGACAAAGTCAGCATTGTTACACCTGAAGATATTTTGAGGCTATCTGGGGGTGGAGACTGGCATATAGCTTATGTTCTACTCTACGGGCCTCGCAGGATCGAAGTAATCGAAGATGAAGCTGAGCAGTAGTGTTCAGTTGTAGTCATTCTGCCTAGGTGTGAAATAAATGTTGATTACCGATCACTTCTTTAACCCCAGAGCTTTAGCCAGTGGATAAATAATTTGTTCAAACCTTTTCACGTGAAGAGGGATAATGTTTCAGAACTGATCTGTGTACCAATTGGTCACGACTGGACTGGACTGCCCGCTGTGGTGGTGACAATACTCAATACTTTAAGTAGCTTTAATGTCTTGCAGAAAAGAATTTTTTTTAAAATGAGCCTCTTCCTCCCCCACCCCTTCCTCTCTAATGTCATCAAGTATTTATTACACACCTATTCTCACATTTGTTAATCTTGCATGGTTTATACCACAGTTCAGTAGTAGCTGTCCATCTTTGCCTTACCTGGCGGTCCTGTTGGGAAGGCGGAAGAGAAACTGTTGCCTTGTTGCGTAACTCAGTGCTGCTGCCCATAGCCCACAGCTGTGGCTACAATCAAGTGTTTGTCCAGCCTGACCTGCTGATTCAGTCTGTTCTGTTGCTGGCATCTCATGACTTCAGAATAAATTGTGATCAACAATGTGTCTCCATTAAAGAAAGTTCATGTCTGGGTAGAGTAGTTAGTATGTGTTTGTGTTCACTTCTTGGGCCACCACTGATGAATGTCTCAATGCAGTCATGTAATAAAGCCAATTTTTTTTAAGCTGTAGGGATTTATCTATCTCCTGTCCTTTTACTCTGTAGTTAAGTAGTGTAGTAGCTGCAGACCTGGGCTTTGCTTACTTACAGTAACTTCTGTTCCTTCCCCACAGGATTACAGCAGCTCTATGCCATAAAAAAATACTTCAGTGTTGGCCACAGCCAGAAAAGCCCTAGGCCAGCAACAGCTCTCAACCTCGGTGTCGAGGAGCTGATTTTTAATGTGTCCCAGGCCCTACTGGGAGATCTAGGCCATATTCACATGAAATAAACCATCAGCTGTGTCTTCATTAACAGTACCTTTGGGGTGAATTTAACTGTGCCTTGCTTGCTCAGAAAGGGCTCTTATTGCTCCTGCTATTGCAGTACTGTCATCACTGCACAGCTTCCCCTGGGAGCAGGCCTAAGGTGCCTCCAAGAAATGTGGGGAAGAGCTGCTCACCAGGGCATGTAGCAACAGGATGAGAGGTAACAGTTTTAACCTAGAAAAGGGCAGATTCAGCTTGGATATTAGAAAAAAAAAGTAATTCAGGATGAGGGTGGTAGATCACTGGAGAGGTGCCCAGAGACGTGGTGGAGGCCACATCCCTGGAGATACTCAAGGTCAAGCTTGATGGGGCTCTCTGAGCAACTTGATCTAGTTAAAGATGTCCCTGCTCACTGCAGGGGGGTTGGACCAGATGATCTTCAAAGGTCCCTTCCAACCCAAAGCATTCTGTGATTCATTCATTCTGTGGTTCTAAGCAGCAGTTCCTACATGGGTCTACAAGCCTGCCAGCTCCAGTGCTAGTAGAGGTTGTTCTAGGTCTACCAAACTTAAGATACACCTTAGGGCTGGGTGCTTGAATCAGTGATGGGGTCCTTGCAGCCATGATCTGCACAGGAAGGTCTCAGTTCGGGCCTGTTTGAGGGCCAGAGCAGCGCTGTCACATTTTGATGGGGTCATATTTGTCAGATGATGCAGAAAATCTGTACTCCTCCATATGCTGTGCTGCTGATGGGTCAGAAAAGGAGCAAAGCTAAACTGGGGAAACAGCTCAGTGCCGAAGTCTCTTGCCTTGAACGTAAGCCCTGAGACTATGGTTCATGGCTGAAGCATCAAGAGTGCACCTTACCAGCAATGGCTTCCTTTAGTCACCTTCCCAGGTGGTTGTCCTTGTCTCCAGCTTTCCACTATGCAGATGGCAGTAGGGAACCAGGTGGGCCACGTTCATTTTCCTTCAGCTGCAGAACAGGGTTCTCACCCAGAAACTGCCAACGCTAATCCCATGGTGCAAGTGTTCTCACTCCTCCCTGGGAGCCCATGTTTCAACAGAAGAACAGCAATGCCCCTCTCCGCAGAAGAGCTGCCTCAGTTCACGTTGTGCTCAAGTCCCTCCAGTGATTAAAACTGGCGCATTTTGTACTTTCTACCAAATTGTGCCTGCTGCAGGAGGTAAGACTGAGGTTGTATGAATTCCAACCACCATCCCATATATTGGCCCCTAGCGCCTCAATAGTCAAATTCCCAATTACCATCCTAAATCCAAGGTGGGGGAGCAGGCATAAAGCTGTCAGC
>NW_010190891.1:90300-129021 GCF_000695765.1 Mesitornis unicolor | reverse complement strand
AGCTCTGCAGGTAGGAATGCACCTCCCAGCTGGTAGCAAACCACCCTGGCAATTCAGAGAGATGATTTAATAACTGAAACAGTAGTCACCAGAGAAAAGTTCTGTGAGATGTAGCTTTCCAGGCACTAAACAGTCAGAGCGATGCCACTGAATGACAAAATCTACAATAAATAACCACAAAAGTTGTAGCAAGCTATGCCACAAAAATCTCTTTTTTTGAGAGATCCAGCTACAGCTTGTACCTATCACTAGACAGCCACATCCCTAAAATGACTCAGGGGAGTTCCTGCATAGCCAAACACAGGCAGAGACTAAAGTTAGTTACTAATAACAAGAAACATGAGAAATCCCCCCCCAATTACTGAATGCCAAGGGCCAGAATCAGTTCTGCAGCAGGAGAGCAGGAGCTGACAACCCTGGCTCTTCACAGAAAGTGAGCACTGGGACCTGGATCTCTGTCAACCCTATTATTTTCTCCAAGTTGAGCCACTCCAACAGGTACCTTTGGTCTACAGCTCCCTGCCACCCCAAGCCATGACTCTGATGTCCTTCACACCTACCCATGCTCTGAGAAACCACAGAGACAGCGAGCAGCTACAGAGACTCCATTGCTCTGTCCAGGAGCAACCTGAGCTCTGTGAATGCCAAGCCCCCTGCTGCAGCCTACGCAGAAACCTGCCTCGACTCCATCCTCCCTTCTGCATTTCCACCTTCCACAATGAAGCTTCCTATTTCTGGACTAGGACAGCTCATCCTTTTCTCAGAAAACCTGGACAACTGAAAGTTATTATTAAAAAGTTTTATTGAACATAAAATATCTATGAAAAATCTGTTACCTAGCAACGGCAGCAGCAAGTAAAAACAAAACCAAACCAAATAGTCACAATTAACAATAATGATGACAACAACCACCGGAACAGTGACAATTAACAAAAACAACTGCCAAAACCAAACCGCAAGTTGGCACCTGAAGCGATTTGGAGTTAGCTGCTGCTTTCAGTGTCGTTGGTCAGGCTTTCTGCGAGGTCACTTAACCCAGCTTTGCTGAGGGCAGCAATCAGGTTGTCAGGGGTTGCGTGTGCGCCCTCCTGATCCTGCCAGGCCACCAGCAGCTGCTTCGCTCTCATCCTCACATCCTCGCTGTCTAACTCGATCTGCCGGACGTCAGAATCCTTCATTTCCAAGTAGGGAGCCAGGACTCTCCAGTGCTCCCCAAGCCTGTGAGCAAATGAGTCCATCTGGTCACCTGTCATGGCTTTGTCCCGCTGCACCTCTGGGCCTGGGAGAAAAGAAATAGAAAGAATCACAATGAGATGCAGGGAACGTCTCCAGGTACTGCACATCTATCTTCCCTGATAGATTGGCCTCCTTAAACCTCCTATTTATTCACTCACAAACTGACTCACATTTTTCCTTTAGTTGTTAAAACCTGCTCAACAGCTTTGAGAAGAAATGGATTTTTACAGATGTATAACCTGGGTTTCAAGAGAAATGCCTCTTATTGCCTATGAAAAGCTTTTTATGTTATCTCCTGTTTGATTAAGAGAGAATTGCTAAAGCTTTAAGTACCCCAAAACTGCCTCCTCCAAATGAAAACAAGGATTTTGACAGCTAGCCTGCCATTTTAAATACGTGAGTCAACTAGAACATGAAAAATACATCTGATTGGCTTTCAGACTTATTTTAGTCACTTTTTGTGGAGTTAACCCAGGTAAAAAATAGTTTGCTTCACTTTTACTGAGTTACTAAAGCTCTATTCTCCTGAACAGGACAGTAACTTTAATATGAAGTCAGTACTGTAAGGAATTTTCTGTCATTCTGGCATCAAGATAAAAACCACAGGATACCGTGCTCTGCTGAGAAGCCAAGCGCTGCAGTGATTACATAGGTGGGACTGCACATTTATGGCTTAGGGTCTACAACCTATGGCTTACCCCACCTGTGTTTATTTCACACAGCTGTGAAGAAAAAACCCTTAAGACTGAATTACTTATGCATAAAAATTAATAATATTCATAATTTTTAATAAATATCTCACCCTCCAGCCATCTGAAGAGGAAGTTGGCATGGAGTGGAAGTTTCTCCAGTGCTTATCACACATTTATCTGAACTAAACTCACTACATCGAGGGGAAAGAAAGGAAGATGACAAATGACAAAACAACAAGAGATAAGAAAAAAACCCAGATCCTTCCATTATTTCTAGGCCCAAGGGTGTACGGCAGACCACAGCTCTGCTACCTTTGCTTTAAGACAAGATTTAAAGAAAGATGTGAATTCAGCACAGTGAAACCACAAAGGCTGTGTCAGGCTATGTTAAGTTGGATAGGAGAGAACTTCACTACTGACAAGGAGACTGTGGACAAGGCCAGGTGCTGGCTGGAAAAGGGCAGCAGAAGAGATGCAGAGGCCCACAGAGGCTTTCCACTGACAGAAACATCTGTCAACAAAATCAAAGGTAAGGAGCAGCGCCCGCTGCACAAGCTCCACGCCCTGCGCATCCCATCTGCATATCCACGCTGGATCCAGGAGCTGGCACAGAGGAGAGAACACTCGAGGGAGAAGGTGCTGTGAGGTGAAGGCATGAATGAGGATGGAAGAAGGCAGATGAACAGGAGACAGGGAGGGACACTTAGGAGCACAACATACCAGGACTACAGGCAAGGGGCAAGAATAGGAGGACTGGCTCATGGAGAGGAATGAGCAAGAGATGACACTTGTCAGGAAGGTTGCTCTTCTCACAGAGACGCTTTTGCTTCTATGATATTTTAAATGAGGATGAAGGAAAGATCTCAGAGTTGGAATATATCCATTTCTGAAAGCCCTGTAACTACCCACCCCAGCAGGGGCCAGAGGGAGGCACTAAAAGGGCAGAAAGAACAGGGAAGCAGAGTCAAGGAATGCTCAGGTAGGTTTTTTCACAGCAACGCTGGCATTTTAGCTATGAATATCAAGTAATGCTGTAAACATACACCACACAGCAGAAAAGGTGGAAGAGGCTCCTAATCAAAGTGCTGATCCAACTCAACAAGTTGGATGCTTTCAGCACTGCAGGTCACGAGATGGAGAGGTCGCTACTGGCACCCCATGTCCCAAAAAGGCTACACTGGTACGAATGGGGTTCAAGTCAGAAGCACTGGCTTAAACAGGACCCATGACCCTCCGTAGAAACCATGTTACAACACAGCTCCTGCAATACACATCAAGAGAGAAACTGAAAAGACTGAGAACATGCAAACCTTACTTTCATTGTTTTCCTTTAATAAAGCATCATTATCTTCCTCATCTTCATCTTCGCCTGTTTTTATTTCTTCAGAAGGAGGCTACAATGAGAGAACTAAACATCACTGGATGAATTCTGCGCTTAGAGAAACTTTACAGCTCTGTGGTTGTCTCTGGAACATGTGTTAGAATGGAAAGCCTGACATGATCCCATACGAGAAGTAAAAAGCCCCCCCAGACTCCTGTATCTGAAACACCAGTGACAAGTGTTTAATAAAACACAGCATTAACAAAACAAATAATGAAAGTATCCACTGACTTCACAGGACTCTCTCTCCTTTCCACAGCAGCTACAGCTAAGCATTACATACTTAGCTTTGTTACTTAAAAAACCAACCAAACCACAGCTAATCAACTTTGAGACCACTACCGATGAACATTTAAAAAACCCATTATTCTTCACTAATTTTGTTCCTCACTCAGAAATTCCTCCAAGTTTTCTGTACTTTCCAACTTCCTCAATATGCAAACAACAAACTTGGCTGATCAATAGCTAAATGGGAGTGACAAGATGAACAAAAGGCTGCTTCTTTTCCCACATTTCAACATATCTTACATCTTATTTATGTATTTGTTTCTCATAATAACATTTGGCACATGACAGTAGTACCGTCGGGAATATTGCTCAATATCTTTCCCCTCCCAGTATTTTTTCCAAACTTGCTATTACCTCTGCCAGCTGAACAAACAAAAAGCCATATATTACAATCCAACCTTTACACCCCAGTTGTTCCACACCACAGACAAGGGAGGTTTCCAATACGGAAGCACATGTTCATATCTACAAGATGTTTTGGGGCTGCATAAAGGTTTAGAAAATGCTCCCTTCCCCAACTGTTCCTTTCCCTTATTATTGTGTGTAACGTGATCTGAGACCACTCCCTGGCCTCAAATTTGTACTGTTGAACACAAAGGGTGTTATAGACCACAAGATCTATTTTTCTTTACGTATTTTAAAAGGCAGGGGGCTGGTAGAAGAGCTCTGGTAAACCTTGCTGTAAAGCTCTGGCAAAACGGCCCAGTACCTTCAGCAGCACACCCTGACCCTTTTCCTGCCATCCCAGGAGCCACAGCTGCTGATCCTCATGAGCCCCAACACTGGCTCACACCTTCACTAACGCTGCTTTGCACTGCGCAACAGGCAACCCAAGCACCTGCGAACAACTATCTTTCTCTCTACCAACCCAGCAGGCATTGTCACAGCTGTCTGTTCACAGACCGAGCTCAGTTACTTGGTTATTCCATGTTACTCACAGCTTAGCATTACTGTGATCCTCATGAGTCACCAATTACACCAATTTTACCTCCAATTTTTACTTTACAAGCTTTTTCCCCTGTAATTTGTTTTCTTTTTTTTTTTTGGTCCCCTTCCCTCCCCCTGTACCAAATGGACTGCAGAGAGACAAGCAGGAAGTCAAATGAATCCAGCATTTATTATTCTAGGATAATATTACTTACAGGCAGCTCCTTGGCTAATTTGATTACCATGTTTTCTAGATATTCAGGTAAACTCTTAAACTGTTGGTTTGTTGGCTGGAAGAAGTGGGGACTTCTGCGTGCTAGAAGCCTCAGTGCTCTCCAGCCATAGTTAGAATTGTTCACAGCCCTGTAATAAAATACAAGTTTGGTTGGTAACAGTCTGGCATCTCTAAAAGCACAGAGAAACATCTCAGGCATTTACTAATTAATGTAACTCTGCCCAAACTTGTAATTTTTTGTACATTACTGAAGCCCTGCACAGATATCAGCAAGGCAGAGAACAGTCTGTTTTCCCTAACAATCTGAACATGAAAGAGATCAAAATGAAGTGAAACACAACAAAGACTGACATACTTATACTTGTTTTCAACCATGTTCTCAGGGTCTGCTTGTTCAATAGCTTCTTCAAAAAACTCCTCCAATGTTGGCATATATTCCCTAAAAAATAAAATAAAGAGCTTAATATTCCTCACAATCTACTCCAAAACAGGTAATTTTCAGTTCCTTCATACACATCTCAATCTTATCCACTGAAGAAAAAAAAACCAACAAACAGAAACCAAAACAACTTACTCAAATCTAACAACAGCAAATAAGCAAAGAATCTGATGTGTGTTGCTATAAAATTATTTACTGCATAACCACTGAATGTATTAGATATGTAGTTAATACTTCTGCTGTAACAAAAGGTGACAAGGAACACCTGTCAATAGCATTCAGTGAAAAAGGACTATGAGACAAGACAGGAATTCTGGCAGTGAGGAAGTGAGACCTTCATACGAACCCCCGTAACAACTGATGGGCTGTGCTAGAAACACGCTGCTGCTCACACAGCTCAAGCACTCAGGAGTCTAAAATGGCTGTTAGAGATTTTGTGCAATTTGGCAGGACAGGGTAAGTAAAACATGGCCTCTTTATCCCTCCACTCCCTCATCAGTTTCATCTGCTACCAGAGAAACCTAGACTACTATTACTCCCTGATTTCAACTATTTACAAGAACTAATTTTAGAGGGGGAAAAATATTAGGCAGCATTAACGTTGTACTTAATGATCCAATTTTAGAGGCTTCTTGACTTGCTCAAACAAGTTCATTTCATCCCCCATGGTGATTCCTGCACCTTCTGCTGAAGGTACTTCAGTTAAAGTACATCCAGTACAGGTCCAAAGTCTACAAGCATCAGGAGAAACTGGTTTATTTGAAGTGGACTGAAAAGCATCTGAACTGCTGGGCTCAAAAGATGGGATCAGTGGCACTGGAGGCCTGTCAACCTGCATATGCCATGGCTTGGTACTGCTTAACACCTTCATTACGGAACTCCTGATGATGGGACTGGGAGGAGTGGTTGACAGACCAGAGAGCTGTGCTGCCATTCAGAGGGACCTCAACAGACCACAGGAACTGGCTGACAAGAACCTCATGAAGTTCAGGAAATGAAAATGCCAAGTCCTGCCCCCGGGGAGGAACGACCCCAGGCACCAGTACAGGCTGGAGAGCAGCTCAGCAAAAAAAGTCTTGGTGGACACTGCCAGCAAAGAAGGCCAACAGCATCCCAGGCTGCATTAGGATGCCAACATGTCAAGGGAGATGATCCTTCCCCCTTCTTCTATTCAGCACTGGTGAGACACACTGGAAATGTTGGGTCAATTCTGGGCTTCCCAGCACCAGAGACATGAGTCCATGCAAAAGGCTGTGCATGGCCAGGAACATCTGACATCTCAGGAAGGTCCGAGGGAGCTATGACTGTTTACCCTGGAGAAGAGAGGGCTCAGGGACAGTAAATACCTGATGGAAGCAGTAAGGAAGAGTCAGACTCAATGCTACTCAGTGAAAGTACAAGCAGCAGCTAGCACAAACTGAAGTACAGGAGATTCTACCTAAGCATTAGGGAGAAAATCCCCAAAAATTTTCTGTAGGGTGATCAAGCACTGGAACAGGTTGCCCAGGAAGGCTGTGGAGCTTCCACTCTTGAAGCGGCGTTCAAAACACAGCCAGAGAAGGTCCTAGGCAACCTGCTGTAACCAATGGGGTGAACTAGGTGATTTCTAGAGGTCCCTTCCAACCTCAGCTCTTCAGTGATTTAAAAGACAGTATTTGTGGTTCATAGGGGACATAGTAAAAGAATATGTTTCTGTTCTAAGAAGAGCTATATGCGTATGTGTAGTGTTATCACTGACTACTGGAACCAAAGTTAGTATCTTGAAAACTCATCTGATTTGAGTCCTGCTATATTTAACACTACACAAAAACTTGAAAGACAGATTTTATCCCAAGAACAGCTTCCAAAAAGATGACAGGTAAGGAATTATTACCCTATTTGAATGAAGGCATGGGGAACCAAAGCAAAAAGATACAGTCACTTGAGCACCTTCAGTCACAAAGTCTATAAACAAAACTTGTATCTGAATCCAGATCCCCCAGGATCTTCTCTTTCCTGTTTACCATGGCATGTGTTTTCTTGGTTTATCTCCATTTCTTTAGCTTTTTCAAAATTCTTCATTTAAAGAAGTTGCAGCATAATACAGTCATAGCCGGGGAACCAAAAGCTTTGGTTTCAAACACAACTCCACCTTTAGCCCTCGGCCTAGTAAAGGCAAGTATCCTGTCAGAGGCCTTCCTGCACATCCCAGCCTCACATGACAGGAGGGCACATCCTCTGCAGAGCTCCCAACCTTTGGAAAAGCAGTTCCTCCCCCTTCAGGTGACCTGCACCTCTCCCCACACACCCAGGCTTCACAGCCACTACCAGGCAAAGCTCTCTCTGGGAGCTGTCCCACTTCTTTTCCAAATTTTCCTCCTAGATACTGTGTCTGCACAAAAGGGGTTTAGGCTACCCTCAACAGAAAGTTATGCAGCAAAGTACATTTGCTTTATTTCCTACAATCGTGCAGGGAGAAGCAGCGGGACGACCAATAATTGTAATCTTCTACATCTGCACCACTAGTAGGTCCGGTATGCACCAAAACAATGCGTGCAAGTCAATTTCCTTTGATCAAGTATTGTTCAAAGCACGTGCTTGCTCAAAAATTATAGCCAAATAACGTGCTAACTTCATTAGCCAGACTTGGCAATCTTTCTTTATTATACAAAGTACTTAATTATACAATCATGCTCTACAAAATGGGGATTTGGATCTGGTTTTTAGCTTAGATTTTACTTTACTAAGCAACGAAAATTACTGACAGCACAAACACCAGTGAAGAAAACAGTAAGGAGTTTAAGACAAACACTTATACAACTTCTCTCAAGACACACAATGAAATGGCATACCATGTAAGATCATCTTACATACTTTCCTTATGCCAATTTTGCAATAATTGTAATTTCATGTGCTTTTAGAGTGCTGAAAGTTAGCTTTAGACAGTGATGTACACCATCTTTTACCTACCTGCTCTCAGATTTACAAGCTTCCATGTTATCAGGACACAAATTCCAAAGGCGGGTCAGTTCCTCGCTGAAAAGAGAAGCGCAAACACAAATTAAACTCCACATTCGTCACTCTGTCCTTCCACATCTCATCACTCACCAAAGTCAGACACATGAAACAGTGCTACAGAAATTCTCATCTCAGAGTCATTAAATAACGCACATCGTGCCAACTCTGCAGTACATACATACTAGAATTACCAGAAGTGCCAGAAATCTTATCTGATGTTGCAAATCAGGCAAATCGTGTATTAATTTTCTATTATAATCTCTTGCTGATCTACGGTCAGAAACAGCAAAAAACTCTTTCCAAACTAGCTGAGGTCAGGCCATTTCATTTTGATAAGTGAAATAATTTTTCACTTTCTTTTTTCAGAAGGGACATTTTACTAAACACTCAGTACAAGGTCTTAAAGCTCAAGACAAGGTCAAGATTTCCACATCTAGGCTGGGTGAATTGTTACAATGAAAACATGATAATTTCTCCTAAAGAAGTAAGTGGAAAAATGCAGCGCTTAGCATCATGCAAAATAGGGCACTTCTATTGGTGAGGACATATCAAGAAGAATTCTTTACCCTAGAGATAAAATATCAGTAGTTGTTATTTTAAAAACCATGGCATAGATGCATGTTAAGCAAACACATGAAGAGGACAGAAGTATAAAAACTGACCCAAGGAGTACAAAACCACTGATTTTCAGCCTGGAACTTACAGACTATTTAAAAGGGATCTACAAAACAGGATTATAAGAAAAGGAAGCCTACTGCATGGTTTAGGAGAACTGACCTATCCCTTGGCTGTTCTTCCAAGATGAGGAATTTTGAAAAATCACTGACCAGAAAAATCAGTCAGTGGCACAAAAAACCAACAACCCAAAACCCCACAAAAAACCCAAACCCAACCAAATCCCCCCCAAAAAATCCAACGTACTTTCCCATAAGGATTTTTTTGTTTGGTCCTCTTCCTAAAAAGTCCTCTGGAGCTGGCCTCTTTCTCATGGGCCTCATTGGCTTAGAATCAGGAGGCCTAAAGAAAAAAAAAAAAGCTCTTTAGTAGCAAACCAGTAAGATTTAGAGAATAAAATCAATCCATTTCACTTCAGATGGTGACAAGTTAAATCACAATGAAAGTATTCATAAGGATTAGAATTCTAGGAGATGAAGGTGTGAGAAGGGGAAAGAAGAGAGAACGTAAAGTAAGTATAAGGGATTTGCCAGACATCAAAGTTAGTTCATTCACAAATTTAAAGATCTATCAGAGTCCTGATACAGAAAAAAAAGCAAATCACATTTATGCCAGCACCATATACTAGGTATGAGCTACCCCTACTGCTGGAATCATCTGCTCTATGATTGAAAGTTTTCTTTCCCCAAGTGCACCTGATTTCATGGGATCAGAGAATGGAGATCCCAGACCACTGAGGTTAGGGTGAGACCTACCCAAGCTGCAATTCTGGCTGAGATCTAAAGAAGGAGACAGAACATTTATAAAAGTCAAATTTCATAATTATACTTTTTTTTTTCCCCTGCAATAGTAATTCCTCTCCTCTCACAAATTACCCCCTCCCTTTTTTGCAAACTGATGAAAGTCCTCAAGAGGTGGCTCTACCCGATTCTCCCATAAAAGGAAATTTGCAAAGAGATAATGACCCAGAAGCTCCTTACCACAAAGAAGCTACAGTCTGTGTGTGTGTAATGAATAAGGATGGAAGAAGAATGTTTGGTCACCACCTCAATATAGTCAAGTAGACATAGGGAGTCAAAGTTCAAGTTTTACTACTAGTTAGTAACAAACTACACAGGTAACTTTTCAGTGGTGAAAGCCACCTAATCACATTCTCCTTTCAGGGAAGTGATCACCACCAAGTGGCAAACCTAACAAGATACCTAAGAAGAGAACTGTTACACAGCACTCCAGGTACCCTGCCCCATCAAAACCAGAACACCAAAGGCTTCATCAGAGGCAATCCAAAGCAGTACATGGAAAAGTCAGGCACTAACTGCTTCAACCTAGAGTCTGCTGAAGGCAGGAGGGGACAACCTGCTCCAGTCTCCTCAGTCACTGGCTCATTGTTATTAAGGGCACCAAATATCACCATGAGACAGTGAGGAATGCTCTCCTAAGACCCCACACATGCAAAATCACCTCTTCACTGACATAACGAAGCCTTAAGACTTTTGGCAGAAATCTGTACATACAGAGGGGACATCCAACTATACACACCTCAAAGTTGTGTGAATCATTAGCATTCATATACACTGTGGGTATATATTCTGAAGTTGAATCATCATTTCGAACAAGCAGCAGCAAGCTTTTACTTTATAATAGTTACCTTTCCTTCACAAAGCTTGGGCAGCCCTCATTTTTCCATGAGTTCCAGTTTTCTTCAGTATTTAAAATATGCTGGAGAAACATAATAGTGCACATTATTAGAGTCATCATTATCCTCAGAGGTGACCACAACGTTTTTTAACTGAGCTATTACAATTAAAGGGAAAACTTCATTACTCTGTATATTTCAGCCACTATTTTGAAGGTCATCAGTATAATGTTAGGCAGCTGGTTTAGTTTATTAAAAAATAGTGTATATCCTCTTTTCAGTAATTGTGGGAAAGGCTTTATTTCTCTTTCTCTAAACAGGAAAACAGATGCAGACAAAATAAAGGAAAAAAAGGAAAGCAAGAAGACAACTTCTTTTCAATTCCACTTGCATCTTATCCCTATGTCTATGGGCACAGCGTTTCTTTCTGGAAAGACTTTAAATTTTGTATTCTTTTATTCAATAACCAATGTCCCCTGTATGTACTCATGCACATAGAAGCACGTCTCCATTTATCCCCAGGGGAAGGAAGAAAAGCGCATTAATGGAAACATGGCAAAAATGTGACTACAATGATTTTGAACTGGGAGGAGGGTAGATTTAGACTGGATATTAGAAGAAATTCTTTACTGTGAGGGCGGTGAGACACTGGCACAGGTTGCTCAGGGAAGTTGTGGTTGCCCCCTCCTTGGAAGTGTTCAAGGCCAGGTTGGATGGGGCTTTGGGCAACCTGGTCTGGTGGGAGGTGTCCCTGCCCATGGCAGGGGTTGGACTGGATGATCTTTAAGGTCCCTTCCAACCCAAACCATTCCATGATTCTATGAAAAAGACATTATGAGAGCTTTTTTACTGAGATGAGATTAACAATTCTCTCAGATGTTACATCTGTGTTCCAAAAGCTGCTTTGAACCGATACTGCTTTTTTATGCTCTATATAGACTTTATTCAGACAGGCATCAAAGTACTTACCTCCACCATTTTTGAGAATCTTTCCCCATCTGGAGGATTTTCTGAAAGAAGCTATGATTGGGAGGGAGAAAAAGAAGTTAACTCTTTGCATTATATTTGTAGCAGAATATGTAGGAAAAAAACCCAAAGAAAATGGTGGTTATTGCTTCAAAGGTAGGTGATACAATATTACACGATAAATAATTTTCCATGTCATTTTAATAAAATTATCTACTGTACCAACCTGGTAAACTGCTTTTGTAGTATCTTCAATCCAAAGAGACTGCTCATCTGTTAGAACATAGTTTGAACTGGAATTGAAAAAACAGAAACAAAACAACACAAAAAGCATAATTAGATCAGCTCTTTTTTTTTTTAAAATTTGGAGAATTTGCTACACATCAAAACAGCGCTGAGGACACATAATTTACACTACATACTTTCTGAGAAGTGTTAGAGGGGAACTGAAGAAAGTAATTTGAATGTGCTCGGGTCTGGTCCCATTGACTGACCACTTCTTTGTTTGTGGAATTAATTAGATGTGTTTGTGGAATACACTGTCAGGGTTAGCTTCACCCAATAGGAAGTCCAAGATCACACCTTGATGCTTGACACAAAGCACAGCAAGCAGGCACAATGAAAAGTAAAAAAACCTCTCTCCTAAGCCCAGCCAAAGCACTGCTGCAGACAAACCACAGTAAAAGAAACAATCTACCAGCTGTACAGAGAACACAGAACTTGAGTATCTCAAAACATGAATTATGTATCACATAACCAGCTCTCATTAAACAATTTGCTTGCTACATCTGGAATTACAATGCAATCAGTAAGTAGAAGTAAAAAGAAAGGAACACTGAAATAAATATAACATGGCTCACTTCTTTCCCAACCAAAGACCAGAACTTTTTAAAACACATTAAAAAAAATCAGGTGAGAATCTAGTTTTTGTTTTCACTGTTCCAAGAAGAATCCATTTGAAGCTTAGCCATTAACATTCTGTTTACAGTACTGAAAAGCAATATAACACAACCCAGCTTTTTATGAAGCACTAGGTACCTTAAATAGCAAATATAAACATGATCATGGCTAAATTAGTAACATGAAAAAGACACTTAGAACTGTCTTCTCTTGGGTAATAGGATATAAAGCTCATCTTTAAGGAAGGGAATAATTAGGAATTGTTTTTACAACAACTGCACCAAGTGTTATACTACACCATTTTTGTCATAGCATACTTGATGACTGATAAATGAGTGCTTTAAATGAACACTTTAATTGTCATTGAAATGACTTAGTATTACCTCTACTACAGGACTGAACTGCAATTCAGAAGATGTGAATTCTATTCCTCCTCTGTCACTGCATTGCCTTGGTAAATAATCTATAGAATACGGATAATGATCCTAATCTAGTTTGCAAAGTTCTCAGAGATCTGCTTATAAAAAGCAGTATATTGCAGGTGAAAGACAGCTGCCTTAAATGTTAATTGTTATGTCCACATGTGGACAAGTGCACAAAAATTACCCAGAGGTACAGGTTTTTCAGTGTAACATTAGAGTACAGAGTAGGAAAAGGTGGTGTTTTGTTCTGTAACTTGGAAGAAGCAATCGTGACCATTGTTATTTCTTCCTATTTTACACAGAATTATAGAACACCAGAAAAAAACAAATCAGCAACCAATGCCACATCACAGAGTCAATACAGACTCAAAATGATGCTGCATACAGGTAGCTTGCACTGGTCTAACAACTTGGGGCTGCCAAAGAGAGAGGCTCCTTCCCTCTCATGGCTGGCACCCACCTTAAGCGAGCTTTAGTGGCCTCTGTTTCTCTGAGACACCACTCAACTCACCTCTTTGGCAGAAAGCTAACTCTGCAGAGACGAGCAGATTGGGTTTTCTGCTGCACAAATTTGCTAATGAACACTAGAGTAGAGTAGACATAAGCTCTTTCAAAATATTTCAGTTCAGCTCCAAGTTCTTAGCTCCCTATCTCCGAAACACAAAACATTTCCACATTACCTTTTAAACTTGACCTGTCCTTTCAGATACTGAAATAGTATTAGGTACTGCAACAAGATGTGACGGCGGAAGTTACTGTCACTCAGCTGTAAATCCATCAGCTAAACAAAAACAACAAAACAAAGAATTACACATACATGTTAAAGACAATAAACAGGCATAAGTAAAAAAAACCCAACAAATGTTATCAGATAAACTCCATGAAGATGGTTTTTACAAGATGATGCTAAGTCATTACAGAACCTCTATTCAGTATCGCTTGTACTTTCAGGACAGTGCTTTATAACATACTAACATTGGTAAACTGTCATCTAGCATAATTTAGGAACGAGTATCAAAATTTCTAATGCAACCAATTTATTAAAAGTGCAAGGAACCAATTGCTAAAGTACCTCAATTTTTGCTTGACTAGTTTTATACTGCTGGATTTAACAACATTCATTTTGAAATGAGCAAGAATTTGGAAAAAAATACTCAAATATTTCAGTAACTGAAGGACAGCTTGCTCCCTTTTGCTATGAACTACTGGCTACAACACAGAATTCATTTACCACAGAAGTGTTAAAGTTACATATTATTACAAAATGAAGACAACAATTTTAGAATTAAATTCAGACTGTTGTATTTTTTACTTTAATATTAACAGAATTAAGAACTCTTAAGATCTTTTTCAAAGCAATTTTTAAAAAGACCATTATGAGGCAAAAAAAAAAAAATACAGTTAGCATATGATCAGCCAAGCTTTGAAAATGTAATTTTAAAGGAAATAAAAACGCAACAGATCTTTAAATATTTACTCTCCTTCAACTTCTCTTTCTAAATGTAACAATGCAAATCAAATGGACTAAAAAAATGTCAGCTTTATTGCAGACTTATTCCAGAAACAGAAGTCCCTGAATCATCAACTGACAGAGGGAATCCACAAAGAAGGAATACAATAAAAAAAAGAACAGAATGAATCTATCTAAATAAAGTGACCAAACAATGTAATGGGATACCCACAGAAACTGTGGAGTCCGTCTTTGAGGACATTCAAAACTCAACTGCACATAGCGCTGCTCAACCTGCTCTAGCCGAGAGCTGTGAGCAGGCAGGTTGCACTACACCTTGACTAGTCTGTGACTCTGAGAAAAGAATTCACATACCTTTTCACTAGTTAGGAACTTCGCAAAATATACGTGTTCTCCTCCTGTTTTCAGTTCTTCCAGCTTTTTTCGGGAAGCCTGAGTGTCATCCAATTTGTAACTTTTGAAGACAGCCAGAACTTCTTCCGAGTACTGTAAAACAGTTATTTACTACATGAAAATAATACAAAAAAAACCTTTGGAGTTAATTACAGAACTACACTAGACTTAGTGCCAAGCAAGTAAAATCATTTGTAAAATTGCTATCAGCTGGTCAAAAAAAAAACCTTGTCACCAGTACATAGGTGTTCTGTAAACACCACAAATGACAGTCAAATTGTTATTTATAATCTCAAAACATCTGAAACATTGGCGCATTTAAAATACGCTACAAAAAACAATGGGTTGTGAACAGTGCACACTGCTCTGTTTGCACATGCAAACTGCTTTGTTTAGATGTTATGAAGAAAAAAGTGATGATAGTGTTATATTTAAACATAAGTTGTTTGCAGAATATAAGAAGGTATGTAACTGAGCTACATTTGCAGTGTTGCTCTTAAAAATCAACTCAGAGTCTTAAAGCTGCAATGAAGAAAAACTCAACAATTTCATCTGAAAGACTTAAGCCTTCCCTTGTTCAGTATCTCTGAACCACACGTGTGGGATTTTTTGTGGGTGGTTTGTTTTTTTTTGGAAAGCTGAGAATTTAGACCTCATCAACTAGATTTGTATTAGAATGTCTGAGCAGATGTTATCTCAGAATGAAGATTAAAAAAAAAACCTTGCACGCTTCTTGCTACTAAATAAACACTGAGTGGCAAATTGTGAAGAAAGAGTAGCTTAGCAGTAAGTGATCCTCAACATTCATACTAAACAAAATTGAAACAGCTGGCTGAAGGGGATGTTCAGGCCATTGCTTCTATAAAGAGATTTGTTTCTTCACAAACCTATAATTTTTAGGATCTCACTGAAATCAATATGACTATTCAAAAGATCTAGGACTAGGTAAAACTATTTTTCTTCTTAGGGAAAAAAACCAAACCAAACCAAACTGAGCTAAACCCACTTTTGCAGCTGATGAATCACAAAAAAGTTACTTCTAACACTGTTTCAACATGAAGTCTTTCTGCTAGTGACTTACACAAGCTTTATTAGGGGATTTACTCTATATCTTAATATACTGTTTACTGTCAAAGGCTCACTTCAGAAAACAGCAAAATGCATTTCCACATGCACAATTATTTTTCAATGGCATTAGTGGTTGAACTGTTCTGTTCGTATGCAGTCATTCTTCTACTCATATAAATGGTTATTTTTTACTTAGGCTGAATGGTTGAAAGCATGAACTCAGATTACCTTAAGGAAAGTTTTCCATGAGACCTTCTCATAGCACTGCACAGGATTTCTAAAATAATCTTGAAGTGACCAGAATTTTCTATACAGGTTATAATCTATTGGAATGGAACTGAGGGAAAGCAAATAAATACATGGTTACAATTTGAAAGCAATACATTAAACTCAAGTCTACTCAAGAACGTGCAGTCCCAGAAACTAATTTCGTAAGTAGAATAATAAATCAATAGTGAGCCCTTCCAGAACAATCTGTAATTCAGAATTTGTCCCTAAAAGAGTTTTCCATTCAGTCTACTCTTACGTCCTCATCATAAAAGCAGAAATAGTGTAAAACTCCTAAGATCCCTTTTTCTTACTATCTGGTGAATTAAAAGGAACAGCTTTTTCTTCTAAAAGTACATACAGGTACTCAGTACGCCTGAATACACCTTACCAGAACAAGTTTTGTTAAGATAATTGGAAAAACTGTGAAAAATCACAGAATCACAGAATATTAGGAGTTGGAAGGGACCTTGAAAGATCATCTAGTCCAACCCCCCTGCCAGAGCAGGATCACCCAGACCAGGTCACACAGGAACGTGTCCAGGCCGGCTTTGAATGTCTCCAGAGAAGGAGACTCCACAACCTCTCTGGGCAGCCTGTTCCAGTGCTCTGTCACCCACACAGTAAAAACGTTTTTTCTCATGTTCAGATTGAATCTCTTATGCTCCAGCTTGCACCCATTGTCCCTTGTCCTGTCACTGGCTATCACTGAGAAGAGCCTGGCTCCTTCCTCCTGACACTCGCCCCAAAAAAAGAGAGAATATCAGTGATTCTCAGCCAGGATATGCAACTTTTTCAAATAATCTGTAGATTTCTTTCCTCTTCCAGGTATCTCCACCTAAACTGATTAAGACACTGCTAGGTTGTATCTAATCTTGAGAGGACAGGAGGCAAGTACAATTCTGAGTACAACATTTAAGGGGATTTCCCAAGCCGCTCTTTACATTCACTTTATAAAATTCTGTTTCGACTTTTAGAACTGCTATAAGCTCACCAACTTGTTGGTGCTTCATCATCTCCCATTTCACCTTCTTCTACATCCATTCCTTCTTCCCTCTCCTCGGTGTGCTAATAGGAAAAAATAATTTAAAACTTGTACAAATGCCACTGAAATTTGCATACAGTTTCCATGGCGTTCTTTAAACATTTAAACTTTAGATCAGAAAGCTTAAGCTGGTAATTCAAAAGATCTCCAAGTATTATTCCAGTAAAGTGAAGAAATATCCTCCATAAACTATGGGGAAAATCATCAATCATGCAATCAAATCAACTTTTTTCCCCTCAAAGACTGCACAGTTTGATGTAGCAGGTATCAGCCCTATTTCCAGAATCAGCAGCTTGATCTGGAAGAGGGACAAACAAATGATGAACATACAGTTCTGAACATTACACACGGTGGTACATTTCTGCACAGTCTTATATGTTTCCTGCAGAATGAGTGAAAATCAACATAGGAATTTTCACCTTCTGTCCTAGAGTGCTCTCATGTTCATTGGTATTGAAAACAGTGACATTTTCCAGGTTAAACTGACTCTGCAAGTTAAGTCCTGTGAAAAACAAAGGGTCAGTCTTAGAAGCTGTGAAGTTCGTAATTCTGTTAATTAATAAAGTAATAACTGTTCATTCAGTTAGTTATTCATGAGATGCTGATGCTAAATTCTCAGAAACAGCATTCAAAACAACACACGAATCACAATCACAACAAACGAAAGTCACTTACGATATCAAGTGTAGAGATAAGAACTAAGATACAAGTGCAAACCGATTTTCTCCAACTGAATCTGGTTTGCAACCAAACTTAAAAGTTTCAGCAAGTTTAGTCTTTGTTAGATGGTAAGTGCGATAAAATGCAAAAACATCTCACCTGACTTCTCTGAAAGTGGAAATAACCTTGCCAAGAACAGCTGAATTCTTCCACAGAAGACTGTGTTTTGTGACTTAGATAATCTTCTTAGGAGGTCTAAATATTGTAAAAAGTACAGAATATTAGTATTTATCCCTCTTTCAATTTCTCACACGCTAGAATTTAAGATTTGCTAATTGCATGACCTACATAGCTAATGAAAGGAAGATAAGATTTGTAAATTTAAATGCTAGTAGCTTCCTGAGATTAGCCATATTTTTTTCCAAATGCACTGTACCAATTCTCCTAACACTTCAACAGCAATGAAAAAATACGTTCAAATGAATCCTACTCAAATACAACCTCTGATATGGGCCTTGTCATTGCTTAGGAATAAATATTTCTCAGATATTCTTCTATAATGACCTCCACTGATGAAGACATTTCCCTAAGATCAGAATGCCTTTTACATTCATCAGCAAGACTCATTAACACCTGCTGAGTGATCTGCCTTTTAATTTTATTACTTAATGAACACATCAGAATGTAAATCAAATTATTAAACTCACTTTCATTTGCTGAGACAGTGAGTTCTTTAACTCCCCACCCTCCCACAGAAAAGCTACAACTCACCATTGCACATTCGTAGCAAGTAATTTTTCCCTGCAGAGTAAAATGTATTCTGAAACGGAATAAAGGTATTTATATCATTAAGAAAACACAAAATCTTCTTGAGCAGAATTTAATTCCACCACAAGCCATGAGCAAGTATAAATAATTTCTACTGTTACCTCCAAATTTGAGTTTTCCCTTAAATAAGAGGCAGGTTTCACAAAAAGGCAACATAAAACAAGCTGTCCCACAAATTCTAAGAAAGCATAAAACAAACTGTGTATTGGAAGTTAAATTTCCAGTTTCTAAGTGTGACAAACACTGTAGGAAAAGGAGTTAGAAACAGAACATAAATCAAAAATATGATTTTTTAAATTATTAATTTTATGACCCCTGCTGCCCAGACATTATTAAGCCTCAAAACAAAATGTACTCAATGCTACTATTTTAACACAAACACGTTCAAAGACAATTAAAATCTGTTTGTAAAAATGGTTCAGATAGACAGAAGCTTTGACAGAACTCTATGACACTTTGGAAAATACCTACCGATTTCCATGTGGCAACATTTTTTTCCACAAAAGTGAAAATTTTGTCACACTGGTCCAAAGGGAGGCAATCCAGAACATCCCCAAGAAGCACAAAAGGGGTTGATGCTGTACAGATACCTATGAGGAACAGGGATTATTATATTCAGCAAATTTGAATTGAAATAAAGACGCACAGCTGTTGAGGGACATTATGCCAAAAAAGAAAAAAGCTCCCCTGGGTTCCCACAAATCTTAACAAAATGCTTGGCCTTGAACTTCCATTAAAGCAATTTCTATGTGTCCACACATGCAGATGAACTTTACAAGAGCTTTGCACTAATGTAAAACAAATAACTGTTCTAAAATCCTCCAAGTCTGAAACAGTTTCAAATCTCTTTGCAGACTGCAAGTGAACTCTTTCAGACTTCTAAACCCACAGTTACACTACAGACACCTAAGAAGTTTGAGAGCCTTTTCCTCAAGCAAAGCATCACTAAAGCAGTACTCCAAGTCTGTCTACCCATGCTCTGTAGTTTGGTAGCGTCTGCATTCCTCATAATCACAGGTCTCATTGTTCTACAGTTCATAAAACACATTGGTATTTGAGCTATACTTACTAAAAAAAACCAAGTATTTGATGTGAAATATGAACAAATAAAGGAAAGAGCACAAAAGCCACTTCAGGAGGGATTAGCACAATGATTTCCGACACAAAAGACAGAAAACAGATAAATGTTTATAATTAATCTGTTATAAAAGCAGATCCAAGTATCTAAAAAACAGCCATGTATTGACAGGTCAGCACTCGGAGATGAGCACAGATACTCAGGAGTTATTTCTGGCTCTGCCAGCAACTGACAGAGAAACCTACAAGTCTCTGCCTCAGTGGTCTCATCTCTGAAATTTAGAGCTGTGGACAGAGATAGAAAATGCTAATTATGTTGCAACCAAAACCATGCATCTTCCTCTACTGAAGAAAAAAAAAATTCAACACAAATGTTGCACATATAACAGAATTTCATTAGATTATACTTTACTCCTTTCATGAAACAGACTTAATAATCACTAGCACAGGGACCACCTATTATCAAAGCTAACTGCTGTAGATGACTTACTTACAAAAAACCAAGACATTAAAACTC
Organism: Mesitornis unicolor; assembly: GCF_000695765.1. Classification (NCBI taxonomy): domain Eukaryota; kingdom Metazoa; phylum Chordata; class Aves; order Mesitornithiformes; family Mesitornithidae; genus Mesitornis; species Mesitornis unicolor. Next base: position 108,901 of record NW_010190891.1, on the reverse strand, counting down.
CCCTAAATGGCCCAGAAAACTGACAACAGATCTGAGAGAAAGATGCTCACCTTCTGTGACTCCACTAATAGCAAGAGAAATAATTGCCAGGAGATTTTCACATGCAGCTTTGTTTATCTAAACAAAAATAACAGCGTTAAACTTCTCTATTCTGACCTAAATACATTTAACAAAACCGAAATTCTTGTTTTCAAGTATGCATACTTAAAACAAACATTGACATTCAACCTCCCAAAATTTCAAATGATCTATTAAATCAGACATGTCAATTACCTAAAGTTTTTTATTGAGTGAGCAACATTTCTTGATCACTTCCAAGACCCTACAATACCTACTGTGTAGAGAGTTATTTACCTCTGAAAATTAGCATCCCACATTCAGCCCTCATTCAAGTAATACCCACAAAAACATTCTTTGATTCCTTCCATCATTCTTTTCAGCTGACAGGTAGCTTTGGTACATGCTAGTTGCAGATAACCCACCCCACTCTTCAAGTATAGTTGTAGAATAATGCATATTTACGAACTACAATTTAAAGACATAGCAGACTTTAATAAAGCATTACAAAGAACTGATGGAAAAGGCTAAGTCAACATCTCCCGCTATAGTGTGGTAACCGTAAAATACATATTCTTCATATTCTTCTAGCACAGAATAACTACCCACCAATCTCCTTTAATCACCGAAATTCAAGCTTAATTGGATGACTTTTACATAACTCATATTTTTAACAAACAGTATTTCACTACCCTGAAGTAAATGCTGTTAAACACATTAAGTTACAAATACAAATTTGAGTTTCATCAAGAGATAAGCTGTAGCAGATAAAGTACTCACTATTTCTTCTTCTACAATAACTCTAAAAGCTTGATCCAAGGTACACTTCTTCTCATTTTCACTGTAAATGCAAACATTCCACGTCAGTTAATAACAACTATTAAGGATAACATTACTAAAAATTATCTAACAGGCACCTTTTAAAATGAAGCAGCATTTCCTTACCTCCCAGGAATTTGGTTAAATGCATTCAACAATGGCTTGATACTTTTGTTATTCAGAGCATCTCTAGTGGACGTCTACCAAAATATAAAGAAAGAAAAATTACAAATCCAGTAGAAAACCAGAAGGATCTCCTCTTTCCTCTATCTGACAATAGAAAGAAACACTAAGGAACCTATCTGTCATACATTACATATCAGTTTACAAAATGGACTTTGTAAAAAGTAGTGCAAATAACAAATGCCTAGCAAGATAGGCACGAGAGCTAGAAAAGCATCACACCTCAAGTCTGGGCTAACAGCATGGTGAAAACAGCATTTCTAAGTGAAACACAGAGGAATACGCTGCTGTGACTGACGCTGCATCTACACTGGTCTCAAGTCCTATGCACACAAGTTCACCTGCCTTGCAGGCAGGCTATGGTGGCTTGTGACACAACTCTCACTAACAAGATGGTCTAAAAGTTACTATATCCTGTAACCAACTCAATCTAATATAGCAAATATCTGTGTCTCTACGACTTCTGTGCAAATCCCATCCCTCGTCCAAAAAATCAGGCCACAAACCACGGGATCCAGAGGCCGGGGTACACATCCGGCCCCACCTGTCCTGGCAACGGTAAAGCATCATTCAGCAGAGGGACAAACGAATAACGTTTTGCTGCAGGGGGTTTACACCCGGATTTATTTTAATTTTACATCAATTCAAGCTAACTAAACGGCCGATCCTACACTCGGCGGGCTAGGCTGAGTCGGTATGAAGGCCCGTATCTCAGCTAGGCTGAACGCTCGGTAAAGGTGAGGCCAGGCCTCTCCTCAGAGGACTGAGGGCCCAAAGCTGAGCAGGGACGGCACAGCCGCTCAGGCGGAAGCGGGGGGCCGGGCAGGCAGAGACCCACACAGGCGCTCAAACTCAGCCCCTCCCCGCCCGCCTCGCTCCCCTCCGAGCTGCAGCTAGGGAAGAGAGCCCCCACTACCTCCCGGGCCCGGCCAGGCTCACCGTGAAGCGGAGCCGCGCTCACGCACTGCCCCCACCCCGAGGCGGGGCTGGCGCCTCGCTTTCACCTCCTGCGTGGGGCTGGGCGCATGCGCGGCAAGCGACCGTTGGGGAGGGAGGCGGTCATTGGGGCGACGGGAGGTGGCGCTGCGTTGTGGTGGATGGGGGAGGGCGGTAGGAACCTGCCTCTGGTCGGGTTTGTTGGTAGGGTATTGGCAAAGTGAAGCACTGCCCCCACCCCGAGGCGGGGCTGGCGCCTCGCTTTCACCTCCTGCGTGGGGCTGGGCGCATGCGCGGCAAGCGACCGTTGGGGAGGGAGGCGGTCATTGGGGCGACGGGAGGTGGCGCTGCGTTGTGGTGGATGGGGGAGGGCGGTAGGAACCTGCCTCTGGTCGGGTTTGTTGGTAGGGTATTGGCAAAGTGAAAATTACTTTAAAATAAAAGGTGAACGAGTGTGCGGGTGTGGCAAATGTGGTGGCGATTTCGTGTGCTAGCCACCTCGGAGCCGCAGTCTGTCAATGTCTTCAAAGTGTCACTGAGGGAAGAAGAATGAGGAATTTTTGTGTCGTTGGTAAAATCACCTCATTGCTAACAATTCGCTCGCTATTTTAGGGATATCTACTTCAGAGTAACTTCTAACGTTTTACTGGTAGATGTCTGAAATAGTCTTCAAAAATAAATATTTTCTGTGAAATTTATCTTTTCGTGTGGCTCAGCTCCTTTAAAGAGACGTTTTCTAGCAAGCTTAAATAATGGTGGTTCCCAGATTTGTCTGTTCACAGTCGGTTTCCAGGCTCGGGACTCCTTGTCTTCCATTCCCATGTTCAAGCTGCAGCTGTGAGTTGGGAACCCTTGCTGTGGTGTCCAGCTATGAAACCCTCCCAAATGTCACCCTTTTCCTAGTTATCTCAAAGACACTTCAAACACTGGACACACTTTTCTCCCACTGCTTCTCCATCCTGCTTTCCTTTTTGTTGTCAAAGCAGAAGCAAAGAAGAAACCACACCAAACCAACCAAAAAAACCCACCCTACCTTTCCTCTTACTGGTGCTGAAAGTCCTTAAGCAATGACAGTTATTAAAAACCCAGCAACTTGGCTGAGCTCACCAGCCCATCGTGGTGACAAATGGCTCTCGAGATGTGTGGCTAGCACTAAGCAAACCGGTTTCAGTCTGTCTAGACCATCGCCGTGTTCCTGGGTGTGAGGCTGCCCTTAAATCTAAATCCCTCAACACAGCCTATCCGTGTTGCAACATTGAGTGGATTTATTTGACCCCTGGAAGAAAAAGCAATGTTTTTTGATGAAGGTAGACTTCGTCCACTTGTATGTAGAGACCTGCTGGTCTCAATTCACTGAGCATGGAGCACTGAAACCTTGGGGGCTCTGAGAGGGGCAATTTTGCTGAAAAAATTTTGTTGCCTTTTTTTTCTAATTGAGAAAATCAAGCACAATTTTATGATGGATTTACATCTGAAAAAATCTGCTATCATTTCATTTTTGGCTTTGCTTTATGTTTGTTTGTTTGTTTTTTAAAACCTCTCTCCTTGCCCTTTAATTCTCTTCTCTTTTTTTCCCCACAAAACTCTCCAATAATTTTAAATAAGGAAAACATTGTCTTATTTATTTGGAATTTATTTGGAAACTCTCCTCTCCCTCCTCCCTTCCCCCCAGTATATAATAAAGCAAAAATTTGTAATGAATTACCCAATTTTCATATTGAAAAATTGTTTTGCTGAATAGCGTGGAAGATATTTTCATTTTCCTGTGTACCTTCCTACTTTTGCTGTCAGGAGAGGCTGAGCCTACCGTGATTCAAATGCAAATGAGCTCATCCCATAATTTTTTCTTAACTAAATCTCCCAGTAAGCACAATGGTCATGTCTCTCTGGCACATAGCTATGATGGTCTTCTGGGAAGGCTGGAGGAGATGTTTCTTATTTCTATGTACCTCACCATCCTCACTGGTGCATGGACAACTTGCAGAGGCAGGAGTACCATAACCACTGTGTTTCTCCATCCAGGTATGGTACCAACTGGAAGCAGTAAGAACATGCTAGCCTAACAGTACTGAGAAAACCCTCAGTGGCATGGGAACATTGCTTCTGAGTTTCTGAGTTACAAACATCCACTTTTTGTGCAGGAACATTGTTTTCAGATGAGCTACAGATTACTGTTTTTGAGCAAGAACATCGCTTTCAGTCAAGTTACAAGTAGCCATTTTTTGTCTCAGGAAAAAGAAGTCTTTGCAATTTTCATACTCTTTTAAGTTGCTGAATTGGTCTACACCACAGATACCTAACCAGCCTTTTTTTTTTCTTCCTCATCTTAAGTCTCCCTTTCTAGTATTAATTTATGTTTAAAATCATTAGCACAGTGCGAGGAATTCAGCTTAGCACTGAAGCCCTCCATGTCATGGATCTTGCTCTTTTCCACTGGGGCTTTTGGTCAGTTGTGGTCTCTGAAATGTGACAAGTGTAGGCAGCCCTCCTGCCCATCTCTGGCTCTTCACATTTAAGCAGTTGGCTTCTGCTGTTGTCTCTGAATCCTTGAATCAGCTAGGGTGTCACCCAGTTATGGCATGCAGTGCTCCAGTATGTGCTTTGATTTCTATTCACAGACTAAGAGTAGGAGACTCCAGCTTTTCTCCAACATGCACCAGCAGGCTGGGACAAGCCCTTACCCCTTGCTGGCAGAGAGGATGGCATGTATGTTTTGGGTTGAGCTGGCTAGGTCAGCAGGTTAAACTCACCCGCATCTGCCCACGGTCTGTGCAAGCTCAGCCGTTTCTGTCTGCATTGCTCCCAGGATCCTTCAGTGTGGGGTTAAATGTGTGTTATGGGGGGGTAGGTGTAGGAGGCAGCAGAAAACCACTCCATCAGCTAAGTTACTTGCAAAGGAAGGATCTGACCAGAATTACTGAGAGTATTAGAAAATGTCTGCCATTGCTAAATTTTCCTTTTATTTTTCTGTTTGTTTGTGTAAGGTAAAGGACTGACATTGCTTCAGCCTGTGTTTTAATTCAGAGAACTTAGGGAGAGCCAAGCCCCAATGTGGTTTCCCAGGTCTCCTAAGCAAGCTGTTTGGTGTCTGGCCAAAAATTTCAGGTACTGCCAAGCTCTTGTTCATAGGTGGAAAAAATCTCAAACATCCAATATCCTATTCATATTGGAAGAGGCAAATAATATGAAAATTACATTTATTATTATTATTGAAAGTAAATATTTAAAATAACCTAGAAAGGATAGACGGGAGTGTGTTTTTCGGTGTGGTGCGGCTGTAGCTAGTTTTTGTACCAGGAGAGGGAAGTGTTTGCCCAGAAAACGAAGGTGCAGAGTGAGGGACGGCTTGGCCTGTGCTTGGGCGGCTGGCGCCGATGCTGCTCTGCTAATGGGGAGCTGGGGGCACGCCGCCACCCCAGGGTTTGTCACTTCATCTATAAATGAAACCTTTGTTTGCCTAAAAAAATGCGAGATATGTCAGAGCCATGCCAATTCATTTCGAATCACGGGGAAAGGGGCTTCATAACTTTGAAAAGAGGCTCCATGTGATTTATCATTTTGGATGAGTCACCTGCATATACTATGAGAATATTATCCATTCAGGCTTGGAAGAAAGTTTGCTTGTTTTTTTGCAAGGCTTTTTCACTTTTTCTCATCTCTTATTTTGATATATTAAACCAAGTTATCAGCTAAATAGAGGGCCATTCTAAATAAATCATTTGAGGTTATTCTAGCCCCCACTTCTTGCTGTATGAAAGAAAAACAGAGAAGAGCTCTCTGAATAAGTAAAAAAAGAGCAGCTTTTAATTTTTTACAAAAATAGTAGAAAGTCAATTACAAGTATCCTAAGGAGATACTGCCAAAGTAAATGGAGCCTTTTTTTAGAATACAAATATTCCTTAAGCCAAGGCTGATGTTGTACACAAACAGGGAGTAGAACAGCCAGTATGCTGAAAGCAGTACAATATAATTGTTAGTGAATACAGCATAGACAAAGACATTTTTTTCCCAGGGTAGGAACAGATAAAGAGGAAGAACAATGTTGCCACTGTGATTTAATAACATTTTATAACCACATCTTGTTTGAGATTGAATTTTTCTTCTGTTTAGAACACTGCTTCTTACTTTCCCATAGATCCCATACAGAGGGGGGTTCAGGGCTGAGCTGTTAGTGCTCATGCTGGGATATCGGATATCGACAAATGAGTCTAGCAAGCTGGCTGCAATGACTAAAGATGTTAGCACCCCAGCAGCTGCTGTGCACCCCAGCAGAGGTTACTATTCCTACAGCAATGTTAGCAGCATGTCACTTCTGCTTGCCACTTGGTGTTGCCGCAGTGCAAAATCTGACAACATTGCTTAAAACTACTTTAATCAACTATTTAACAGCGATGCTAAACTGCGCTGGACTGGCAGACAAAACCTGCTCTCTGTTTTGGGGATCAGAAACTCAGCCAGAGGAGTAGTGCTGCATATCTGTAAGGCACTAATAAATTAAAATGCCACAACTGTTCTTGTTGTGAAGAGGAGTCAGTGTCCTAAATTAGATAGCAGTATGTTAGAAAAATACAGCATAAATTAGGCTGTCTTCTAGTATGTGCTAGGTGGGAAGCTAAGGGGGTAACAAAGAAATTAACTTTACTTTCTTTAAAACTATTGTAAGCAAGATCAGTTTTCAGCCCAGATTTAAACAGTATAACCAGCTGAAAGCCCAGAAGGATGAAAGCAATTAACAACAACAGTATCTTCGAACATCTCTGTCCTCAGAGATCAGTTGATTAGAACAGAGATCATATTACCTTATGTCAATAGGTTGCGAAGTTGGGATTACAAAAAACTTCACCTAAACCAGATGCTATCTTCCCAAAGAAAATCCTGTTCCAAGACCAAATTGAGTTTCCATTTTAACTTCTGTGGTCTTTCTTACAGAAGGGTATACCTGGAGCCTCCAAAGCCTCCCATCTCTGATGGCACCAGTGCTTGGTGCTTTGTTCTCCCTCCTTCGTCGCACTCCTTTGTGCTCAAGAGCTCTTCTTTTCAACCCTCTTCCTCCCTGGACAAGGTTGCACAACATTCAGTGTAGAAGGACTGGCATGAAAGGTGGATAAATTGCCTTATTAGACAAGTTTAAGTAGCTTACCTGTTATTTCCAAACCAGTCATGGGAAGTCGCACAAGATACTTTCATCTTTTAAACAGTTATGCATACAAGCTGTACTTAACTTTTTTGGTGGCATCCTGCCAGCTGATTTAGCTTGTTACAGGCTATGAGGTACAATTAATAATGTGTGGACTGATGAAGGAGAAACTAGATTAACACAAAAAATAGCCCCTCAGGAAAATTTAAATTACATCTTAAAAAGTATATAGCAGAGAATCTTTCTACCTTTTATTAGTATGTTACACTTTTCTCCAGAGCATACATACAACTTTTATGTTTGTTAAATCTCATGCTGATATTCTGCTGCATTTAATACTTCCTGTACTTCTTCTTGGTTTCCTAAATAAATTGCTGGGGAATATATACCATATGATCCCATTCTGTCATGCCAGTTACAGCAGAAATGCTTCACCGATATATTTTGGTGCCATTTTTCAAATAACTTAGTAACTGTGTACCCAGAAAGGGTTCATTTACCTGCATTCACCTAAAAGGCTGTTTCACATGTGAATCTGAGAATGATTGATTTTCTGTCCCTCATCTTTCATCTGGGACATGGGACTTACTAGCACAGTTGTCCTAGAATACTGCTACTCTGCATATAGATGGAAATATGGTCACAAATGGCATTGTCACCCACTAGTGACTTCGATGATCAAGACCAGGGTTTTGACCTTAAAGGAGGATAAAAATGGGAGTCAGTGGAAGGTGGGAGCATGAAGCATGCTCTTGCAGCATGCTAAAGACACTTATGAGCTGATCCTGCCCAAACAGGAATCCATTGTCTCCATCTACATTGAGCCAAACAAACTATGTTATTCTAACAGGAGATGACGATCAGACAATGTACTGCAGCTAGATCCCTGCAATGGCCCCAAACCCAGGAGCTGAATGACTCCCTTTTTAGTCATTGATTCTATCTGGTGGGCTAGGAAAAAGGACTATTTTTTGGCCTGTGTCTAAAACTTTGTACCACTTCTATACGCCTTATTGCTGTCATCATAATTACCAACAGACACAACTTTTGTACAAAAATATCAATATTCTACATAAATAAAAGTCCATGATTTCTTTTTTTAAGTAGTATTTGTTACCTTTAAATGTCTCTTTTGTATTTGGCTAATTTATTGTCATGATCTGAGTGTCTTGAGTATCAGTTTACAAAAGTGGTTACCGTATACTGTTTGTTTTATCCCAATGCAGAGAACACATGTAATTTCTGTTGCCAAAAGAATTTACTAAAGTTCATATCTCTGTGCCACTAATACTACAGAAATCTGGCTTTTTTCAAAAGCAAGGTATCACACATCTGGCTGCTATTCACAACAATCATGCTATCAACAGCTCCTTCCTGCAGACAGTAATATTTTTTGGATTATAACCTAATAAAACTACCGTGAGTTCAGCAGAGAACTTGGATTAGCTTGACATCTTTTAGCTAGAATTTCCTTGCAGCATACCTCTCATTTTGAGCACACTCTGATATGGATCTCTTTAATTTTATTCATGAGTGCCTTACTATATCAGGCTTGGTTATTAAAGAATGCAGGAAAGCATTTTCTGGACCACATACCTATGTCTCTATACCACAAGTGCCTGGGGTTATTTCTTTACTTCTACATCTGCCATTGGTATAAATTATGAGGTATGCTGTTGGTTTGTGATTATGATGTTGAAAAATGATACCATTTTTGCAGATTCAGTTCCTGTAGATTGCGCCACTGAAGTTCATTCCTGTCCCCTTGTCATCCTCTTTTTGACCTTCCTTGTCGATTTTCAGGTTAAATACAGCTCTGCCCCAAAGAACTTGAAGCCTAGTTCAAACATACACCTAAAAAAAAATACAAAGGTCTGTGGCAGAGATAGGAAACTAATGCTGATTGTATGGTTTTGCAAATGAGCTTTTCCTTCAGGATGAATTCCAAGCGAGAGAACAAAGATGCACAACACTCCAGGCTTGGGGTGAGATGGAAGAAGATAGGAAAGTGAGAATCCCAGAAAGACACTGGTGAAGAAGGTGGAAGTTAAGATGTAAGAAGAGGGCAGAGACATATTCAGAGCCATGAAGACCTGGAGGATGAGGCTGGCCTCAATGGAGAGGGAGAGAAGGAACTCTTGGAGGAATAAAAGATAAGTTATAAGGTGGTGAGAACTCATCTTAGCTCAAACATTGAGCCTGCTTTGCCCTGAAATGGAAGAAATCTACCATACTGCAAATGTTTGGCTGCTCAGCAGCTCTGTGCTGGGGGCTTGTTTAATGAGGAAATGGACCCTAACTGATGTTTAGTCCAGTCCAAATAACCTCTCACTGTCACTTGCAAGAGGAAAAGAGGGAATCAACTCTTGTAGTTCAAGCTACAGAAATAGTCTGGAAAAGCCCTGCTGAGGCTGTGTAGCTGGAAGCAAACCAAGGCAAACTATCTGGGTAAAGTCTTTAGATCAGAAGTTGTGGCACTCTCAGCTGCTGCTTCTCTCACACAGGAGAGGGGATGCTCTAGCTTAGGTGCTGCATCATCACTACTTGCTGCTCTTGTGTGTTGGCTGTCCCCAGCAAGAATGAAGAAAAGGAAGAATGGAAAAACATGGTTTTAAAAAACATAGTGGAATTAAGTTAAATATGTTAAAATAGGTAAAGTCTATAGCTAACAATTTTATTAAGATACACAAGAAAACCCATAGGGAGGGCCAGAAAGGGAATTAGTAAACTCTGTGTGTCACATCTCCTGCCTCACTTCACTAATATGTCCCTTTCTACTTTAACTGGTTCTTTATATTGTAAAAAGCGTAAGGTCTCCATACCCACATGGAGATTTGTAAAGTACCTTGTACTTTGTGGCCCTGTGCTTCACCTCAGCCTCCTGCTCTGCAAATGTCATTCTTCATCTTCTGTGCGTGGGGGTCTCATGTCACCCTGTCAGACGGATTGTGGCTGGAAACTGCCAGCTTACAGGGACTGATGCATTCTTTAAGAGCCAGCTGAAGACAAAGTGGAAAATCCAGCCGTGTCCATGTGTAAATTCTGACTAAGGCATGTGTCATTGATAAACTTTGCTATCAGGGCTCTCTGTTATACTTTATTTATATCAACTTAAAGCCTGAAAGAATGTCGCTTTGGCTGCCTTTCAAAACATGAAAGCTGAGCATATGTGGATTCATTGAAAGGGAAATTAGTCACTCTTATTGCTTTGGAGAATCAAATCACTTTAAAATCCCTGCAACATCAATATGCCTCCCCATGAAATAAATGCCTCAGAGGATTTCTTGTTTTGAACATAGTCTTAATGCAACTCTCTAACAACTAAAGCGCATTTCACCTACTGAAGTATGGAAAAGCATCTGGAAGTATAGTTTGTTCAATCAAAATGTCTGAACAGACTTGGAATCAGCACAGTGTTTACATTTTTGCCAGTTATCTCCAAGTGCTCACTGCTAATAGAAGCTTTTTCCAGACAGCCTCACACGTCACACAGTACTGGAAAAAGCTCATGCAAGAGACCCACTGTCCTTTAACACTGCAATTAGTAGCAAACCTAAAGCTGTTTACTCTCACTCTCACATACACATGCATCAATACATTGGTTTTGTGGCTTTTCCAAGGCGAGCTGTTTCTTTAGGTGTAAAAAGACAGTACAGGGCCAAAAGGGTCAAGTGTTACTGCCATGATGCAACCCACTATGGTGGTGCAACCCACTATGGTGACGCAACCCAACTCTTGTCTAAGGGCTCCTCATACTCCATATGACCATGACATGTAGTGAGCAGGTTGCTGGGACTCTTGTTATGGGAAGTCTTCCCCAGTCTCCCAGCAAGTGAATCAGGCTAAGTGACAACAAGTGACCAAAGAGATCGCCAACACCCACAATGGCAAAATGGCTTTGGTTGATAGCAGAGCTCTCTATGTTTCCAAGACTGCTTGAAAGATTTCCCTAGTCATCACTGGGGAGAGTGGCAAACAAGCTGTTTTCTTCTGAGGTCCCTCCTAGATGAAAAGCCTTGACATTAGGCTCTTAAGCATCACTTCTACAGAATATGTGGGAATGGGAGGCTCAGATGCATTGAGAGGAAAGAAGGTGAGAGGTAAAAGACCTACTAATTTGTATTCAGTTGTATATCTCATAACTAGCTCTGGTTTTTTTCAGTAAGGCTGAGATCCCATGTGCCTGTGGAACCTAGGCGAGAAGCACAGTCTTCCTGAGCAACTCTTCTGATAAAACCAAGGGTGATTCATGTTTTAGGTGGCATAAGTGATGCTGTGGTGGTGTATTGTCCAAACAAAGAGCCTAGGGCAAGTAGGCTTCTCTCTTAGGCACTCAGTTAAGTACCACAATTTAGGTGGGATGGATCTGAATGACAGAAATAACTTAATGATCTCCTCTATTTCTCTTGTGCCCTGTTCCTAACTGGTAAGTGGAGCAGACCAGCACACTGACAGGACAATTTTCTTGTTGCACACACCCACCCTTCATTCAGGCTGCAGCCTAGGAATAAATGCTAAATTGGCTTGCTCAAGGTAGTCTCAGATCTGCTGCTTTTCCAGATGGCTGCTTGCTTTAGGTGCTTCTAACAAAACTAAAGAAAAATCTGATCAGCCTACTTGTATTTTCTGGGTCTTGGTCATGGTCTTGAGACTTTCTCATGAAAACTGATAGCAAACTGCATGTACCAAGGAATATATCTAGCACTGTGATACCTGCAATGTCACTATGATTCCTCTCCTTGGTTAGGTGGTTCCCCAGACTCTCTGACAAGTCTAGCTTCTTTTTGTATTCACAAATGCAATATTCGCAATTTCAGTTTCCTCACAACATTTAGTATTGGCTTCTCATTTTTCTTCCTAATGAGATTTGAATTCCCTAACTATTCTAATATTTCTGCATAGTTACCAGCCACTGGATTTTTTATTGTTGAGGAATTTCACAACTGTGTAATTAAAATGAGAGCATTTGTATGGCAGCATAAGAAGCTCTAAGCCACTGACCTATGGTTTTGGATTTTAAACCAGTCATTTGAGCTTGTGAGCAGGGCTGTGATAGCAACAGACTCATAAAAGCAATTCAGGAACAAGGTTTCACTAAGTCAGTGTTAATAATACAGTCCGCTAAGGTTTTGCTTTGCTCAGAAATAGGTTGAGGAAGCTGAAAAGTTAAAGCCCGCAACCCAGCAAACATTTAAGTATCATGCAGGTAGCTCCAAAGAATAATTCCTAGACAAGTTCCTGTGCTTTGCTGGGACTGGGAGCTGGGTAAGCAGCAGGAGAGCATTCCTGGAAGAGTTTCCCTGGCTGCTGGGGGAAGAACAAGTCTGGAGGTGCTGGAAGTAGTTTCACTTTCTTTACTGGCCCTTGACTCCAACTGCCAACTTACATGACTTTGTGGCACTTTTTCTCCTTGTTTTACAAGTTGTTTTTCTCTCACTTCAGGCTGGATAGGAGAAGAAAATGGGGAACTATTGACGTGCAGAAACACATGCAAAGAGCTGCCAAATGCACAAAGTGAGTCCACTGATCAAAAATAAAAATGTTTTCACCTAATTTCTTTAAAGTAGGGTTAGTAATCTGAGGTGCCCCTATGCTTCACAGCAGCAGGGATGCTCAGAAAATGTGTGAAGATAAAATATCTGAATGACAAAAAGTAAAATCTGTCTACAGGTTTCTATCAATCACATTTTGTCTTGTTATATATAACTTACCTACTTAAATTTCACATGCAAATTACTTCTCTGGGGTACTCAGGGGAACAGTAATAATTTATCAAAGTATTCACCTGAAGGTTCCTAAAATTATTCAGATACCTATTAGACTATGGATGGATTAAATATAGGAATGAGGGAGGGGGCTCTCTTTAAAATCAAGGTCTGAAGAGTAACTTCTGTTTCAGCAGCAGCCAGCAGGACCACCCTCTTGCTGCAGTTCTGGATCTAAAAAAATGTTTTAAAACCTCTGTTACTCTTTCACATGAGAAAAGTGTAAATCAGGGAGGAAGACATTAAAGGAAAGACCATCTGAAGTAGAGCAAACAATATGCACAAGTCTTATCCCTGTTTTTTGAGCAGGGAGCATTTGGCATGGAAGAAGTCAAGAGGTGCTGGTGAGGAGATCATCCTTTGGAGCAGCTGTGATGATGCTGTTTGCAGCTTGTCAGTGTTGCCAGATCTCACTACTACTGTGCCCCTGCTTTCACAGGGAGAGGCTGGTAAACCCTGCCTTAGTTCTACAGTATACACAGCAATAATGAAAGTTCTTGGCTTTCTCTATAAATAGCATAACATTTTTGCTGCTTTAGTAACAGGAGGGATAGTGTCTATCTCAGAGCCCTTCTCCTAAATTCAGCACCATAACTTCTGTCTACCTGCTCAGGGTAAGCTCTTCATTCACTGCCTTATTTAAGGAGAAGCTGTAAGCTGCTGTCTGTTTGGTAAATGAGGCAGAGGGTAGTTTGAGTTAGTTGATTACAAATATCTGCTGAACTAGTGGAATATTTTGGGTGTTTATATTTCTAGTCCATCATCTAGTCAACTTTCTCAAAGTATTTTGCAGGTGTTCCTGTGGGAATACTCACAAAACCTTTCTGTGGTTGGCAAATTTCATCAGCACCTGTAGCAGACAGTGAGAGAAACTAAGATGAGGAGTCATTTAGACACTGATCAATGGGACCAGTGATCTATTTAAAGCCAGGCACATATTAAGTGATTTATCACATCAGGCCTTCAAATCTTTGCCAAATGTCATCCAGAAAATTGATCGTAGTACCCACATCTCCTACAGCTCTGCCAGGCTCAGGCTTTAATTATTATGGCAAACTACTGTTCAGTTTAGTAAAAAAAAAAATAAAAATCTGATAAGCTGGGAAGAAAAACAAACTGTTTTTGTGATAGACTGAAGCACATGGAAATATTTTGTGAAAGCGGTACAAGATGGGACTCAATCTGGTTACCTCCCCTGGAGAAAGGACCCTAGAGACTGTGTTTGCAGAGAATCTGTGAAATGGGATGGATGTCTTCTGGGTAAATCCTCTGTTGTCAGGCTGTAGAGTTTTTAAAATAACAGGCAAATTTCATCTGAAAGGTGAAAAACATTAAGGTATCTCTAGCTTCTGTTGCCTAAACCGCAATGACATTCAGTAATTCCCCATTAGGCATGGTACAGCCTTTTTAAAAATCAATACTTTGTTTCGTTAAAGCATATGTTTTAACACAATGTTATTCTGCACTAGTTTGGAAGTAAAAGGTAAATGTCAATGAGCAGAACAAAAGAAGCCAATATTCTGGGCAAGTTTTGTTTCCTTTGGCAGTCAGGGCTGTCTGCCCTACAAAGTGCAATGCAAACCTCAGAGCGATCCTGCTGCCTTCAGCTAGCCCAACCTGAACTACCCCTAATGACACCCTTAATTACCACAGTGCCTTTAACTTTTTCAATGTGACTTGACTGTTCAGGAAGAACAGTCTTTTGGGTTGGTTCATGAAGAAACGATGGCCTAGGAGTTGGTCTATTGGGTGTAAGCCTGGTTGCCTTTGCTTTGGTGTACATCCCTCTACTTACGTAGGTAACCCGATCTCTCAGTTTGCTAGGGAAATTAATATAATTCTGAATCCCTTTCCACCCTCCCTTTTCTCCTTCCCAAAAGTAAGAAAAGAACTTTCCTTGCCCACATCATAGCATCTTTTAAGAGTCCTGGAGCACATTTTACCACTGTCATTTTTCCTATAGTGCTGTGTGGTGACACTCAGAGTCACTCATGAACACAGTATGAGCACCAACTGCTTCTCCAGCAAAATCAAGATCTGAAGTTAAGCGTTATACTCACTGCAATGCTCTTCCCTATTTAATTTTTTTCCTTCCCTCCCTGGTTGGCATGTAAATGACATAATTTGGCCTGCTATATTAATTGCAGGATTAGAAGCCAATTTGAAAATCCTTTAACTGATGTTTTAATTAATATCTTTTCAAGTGCACACTCCTCATGCTCTAGAACTTAATCTATTTATGCCATTATACTCTCATTATTATATGAAAAAAAAACTAAACCAGGCCAAGGTTGTCTGTGGTGCTGTGTGGCATCAGTAGTGTTTTTGGCAGGCGCTCTCTGATGTTGCCTAACCACAGGTACTGGATGCTGTGGGGTAGCTGAGATGTTCACACAAGGGTGACATAAATGACACAGCCTGAGACCATAACCTCTGCAGCAGTAGAAGATGGCCATGAGCACTAAGCACCTGTGAGTAAATGCCTGAATAAAAAATCCCTTGCTCTCTGGGTTTCTTTTCTCAGGTAGCAATCTCTTTTGAAGAGAAGAAATGAGTCTGATTCTGCCCTCCCACTGGTATTGCACTGTTGTGACCCCTCAGATGTGTCATCTCACGTGGAGGAGGAGCACATGGTGTGTGCTCCTTTTCAGTGCCTGTACAGCCCTGATCGCACTGACAATAAATAGCAACAAATTTTTTTTTTCCTGTAAGTTCTATTTGTCACATATTTTGGCTAATAATCAAAGAATTAATCTGTTCTAGGTTTGGAGTTTATTTTTATTTGTTTTGTTTTGTTTTGTTTTGTTTTCAGCAGAAGTTCAGATCTTTCACCTGGTTTCTTCATCTTCTTTTGAATATGTTCAAAAATTAGGGCTGAGCCTTGTGAGCTGCACATGTGCATTGGGAAACAGCTGGTCCAGCACTCGCTGGGGTCCCTGGGCATAGAAACACCCCTGGCTGCAGCATCAGCTGTGGTGGGGGAGCTCCCCACCAACAGCTGTGATGCAAGAGCCATGCGCTTCTCAGCCAGCGGTTAAGCTGTCAATACAAGGCTTGCTTTGGCTCTCCATGTGGAAAGACTGTCATCCCCCATGCCTTACCCGTGGCATGAGGATCATGAGACCCAGAGCATGGTCAGAGTGATGCAGGAGTCAGCTCCAGATGGATTTGTGCCGCCTGTTACATGTTGTACACTCTTTTTCCCTCTCTGTGCTTGGAAAGAGAGCAGCATTCCTGGCTTTATTTGCCTGGTTTCACAGCCATATATTCATACAGGGTTTTTACCCTGGCTAGTGCCATTACAAAGGAAATGGTTCAGTAGCCCCTCAAATTGAGAGAAAAGAGCAAATCAAAACACCCATCAATCTCCTTAGGTGGAGTGCCAACTACTGCAGAGTTGGGGAAAATGCCGTGCACGTGATTTTGCTGCATGTGAAAATGAGGGTAAGGGAAATGAAAAAAAAAAAACCACGTCATTTAAAAATGTGTACCTACAGAGTTGAAGCAACCACGGGTGATGCTGTGCAGATGGTTTTTCTTTTGCCAGGGAGAAGTGTGGTGGGGCCAGAGTCTTTTAATCTGTCATATATATAACCTAAGATTTGCAGTTGGAATCAGACTTGAAAATGTAAATGGATTTTCAATTGCAGAGTCTGCTCCATCATAATAGCTTTCATTCAAAGCTTTGTCTGGGTAGAACAACAGCTGTTCTGCCTCTGTTTTTTTTTTTTGTTTATTTTCTTTTTAGACTTTTCTCATATGTAAAATGCCAGGAGATGGACACAGCCTGGGAGACCTCGTGGTGATGTCTGCTAAAGAAATAAAGTGCTCCCAGTCATATTTGAATGAAACTAGGTTTAAAAAAGCGTTATTCCTTATGTAACATTGCAAAACACACAGAAGGAAAGTGCTGATTTCAGCTAGTGAAGAGCCCCGACCTGCACTTTTGACCACCTTCCCACTCCTAATGTGGGTAATCTGGATAAAATGGGATGCAGAGATCTGCCTTTGAAATTAACCTTTGCTTGAAATCACTCTTAAGAGTCCCCTAGAGGATCCAAGTTTTGCCCTTCAAAGTTAAAAACTGGGGAAAGCTGGTGGTCACTCATTTTAAAATGCCACCTTTGGAATCCCTTCCCAAGAAAAGCATTTGGGTGTTTGAAGTTCAACTCTCTCTGTTGTTCAAATTCAACAATTGTCTATCTGTTTTTTTAAACCAAAGTACCTCCTTTTTGTTCCAGTAATTCCTCTTCAACATCTGTACATTTCTGCTGCTGTTTATTACTATTATTAAAGATGCATGTTTGACTGTTCATAAAGTGCACCTGTTCAAATGCAGATACCAATGAGAGTTTGGTACGGAAACAGAAGTTATGAGACCGAATACCATTGTGGACCTATTTCCTACTGCACACATTGTTTTGTTGCTTGGAGACCTGCTGTATGTCTTGCTTCAATCTTTCATCCAAAGTCGAGCCCTGTACTTCTAATACATCTGGAAAACTAGAAAATATTCTGTGTTTCAAAATGTGTGTAGGAGGAAAAGGATGTGTAGGAAAAAACAACCAACCACCAAAACAAAAGCCCCAACCCAGCTCCCTGGAGACCTGGATCCACCAGGAATTTTTATTTATGCTGGGAAAGTAGTGCATGACTTCAGGCACCAAGTGAATGACATGCTTCCCTCACAAGGCAAGGTTGTATTCTTTTCACAACCAAGAATGGGAATTACGAGAAACACAACAGTGCCCTGTTATATTGTTTCTGAGAAGAGAGCTCTTCTGTGGTTGATCTTACTAGAAACCACGATGAGAACATCAGGGTTCATGTTCCTCCTCAATCATTCTCCATCTATTTCTCTTCTTCTCCCTATCCATCTCTCTCTTTTTCTCTGTTCCCTTTCTGTCCTCAGCTCTTCTCTCTTTATCTTTTTTTCTTATTTCCCACAGTTTCTTTGAAATGCTGCAGGCATGCAGGGTTACTCCTGCCTGTCAGAAGACGGACTAGCAACAAGGCTATGCCTGCAGTTAAGTCTACTTCCACAAGCAGGTAGCACTAAGCTGTCTGCTGTTCAAGTATCAGTTCATGCTGTTCTCACCGGCATTAATCCAGGAACATTATTTGCCTGCTACAGTGTGATACTGCAATGCCAAGGAATGTTTTATCCGATTTCCACTTCCAGGCTTTTATTTTGACATTTTAAAAAAAGTGGACAAAATACATTGTTGTCATTCAGAAAAATAATTCATCATCTGTTTTGTATGAACGCGGGTAATAGAGCAGGAATTAAGGAAATGTCATCTTTGCAGTATGCCCGGACTTCTGAATGAGAGGGATTCCCGCACAAACTTCTTCCAAAGTCACATTTCAGACTTGCAGCTCCCACCAGCAGGACCTCTGGCAAAGCTGGCAGGAGCATGACTGTGAACATGGGGAGTTTGGAAGCAATTCTCTGAGCCTGGAGCCACATGGTGGATTTGTGCCTCGGCAAGACAGATAGATCAGAAAAAGTAGAAGTCACATGCTAATCTCTGAAGAGAAGATTGAAATATCTTGAAGATCAAGGGCCTTGATCTGACCTGCACTTAGATTCTGATGTGGTATAAAACCAGAATAAATGTGCTTAAGCTCAGACCTACAGACTAATTCCTCAAATGCCTTATAAAATATGGGACTACCTTACACAAAGCCAAGCACTTGTAAC
>NW_010190891.1:73516-90269 GCF_000695765.1 Mesitornis unicolor | reverse complement strand
CCAGCAGGAAACCATTCTCTGTACCCATTTTGTTGCTCCCTGTCCTCCAGCAGTACTAACAAGAAAAGAGTATGGAAACTTCCACCATTCAGCCAGAAGCCTGGCGTGTCCTCAGATAATCCCTTGTGGGGCTGGATGGTGGGACCAGAGCCAGGCTCTGTTGTCAGGGCTCCCTGGCTGGCCAGAGGGATGTGTTTGTTCCCAACCATCCCTTACTGCCTCTCAAGACAAATGGCTCCACACTGACCACTACAATTGCATCATGGTCCCAGAAGAGATGCTATTTAAGCTAAGAGATGGCTCTGAAATGAGAAGAAATGTGTCTAAACTGGACATAATTGCATTCATGCTGGTCATTATAGGAACATTTCTAATAAAGTTTTTGAAGAGCAGCCAAAATGATTAATATGTCGAAGAAACCTCTAATTATATTTAAAGCAGAACTTGGTACACCTTTTTGTTAGGATTTATTGACGTTGAGCTGCAGAGGAGTCAGTAGTCTCAGCAGCCCTCTAACCTGCTTTCCTCTGACCAAGGGGTCTCTTGGTCACTCAGTGACATTTGTTAACTCTTCCCCGTATAAGACATTGCTCTCTGCTGGGCTGATGTTGCTCTGCTGTGATCTCACTGAGCTCTGCTCTCCAAAACAGCAGCAGAAACGGCCGCCTCCCATACACATGGTGATGTGGGAGACACTATTCTGTTTAATTTAGCGTTGAGAATGAAAATTAATTTGCTTTATACCAATGTTGGTTTCATTCAGAAAAAAATCACCTTCCCAACACACAAAAAAAGATCTCCAAACCTGAGACGAGAAAAGAACCACACTTTTCAAAATCTCCTTTTTCCTTCAGTCACAAAATGGGGCTGGCAATATTTTCATGCCTCTGGGAAGCCCTTTGGGTAAGAAAATCCTCGCCATATGCAAGATATTCTCTAAAAAGAGCATTATTTGTCTAATGATTTGCTTTTATTGTTCTGGTATTTTTAAAAAAGTGTCTACACAAATTTTGGAGCATTACACTGACTTTATTTTGACAAAGAAATCAAAGAATGTTTTTTTAATCTCTGAGCCAGATGGAAAGGAAAAAACCAAATATATTCCACCCTAAGAAAGAAAACACATGAGAACTTTAAAAAGTTTTTTTAGCCAAGTTTTGGTTTTTTTTTTTTTATTTTCACTAAACAGCATGGAAAAAGTGAGGTGGAGATGGTGAATGAACAAATAGGCTCTGGTTTTAGGAAGGCCTGGTTTCTGGGAAAAAAGGGTTTTGCCCACAAGGCACAGTCCTTTCTGATCTATAGACACCCAAACTACCTCCAGATGAGTGTGGGTAAGCACCGAGAGCCCTACAGGTGCCTCCTCCTCCTGCTCCTGCCTGGGTCCTGGGAGAAGGGCCCTGGGAGAAGTGGGACATCCCAGCTGGAGGAAGCAGGTTGTTGTCCCGTGGCTGGTTCCTCACCACTGTGATGGACCTGCAATGATGCCTACCCGCAACAGTGCAGAGCCTTCTTGGGGGGCAGGTGGACATTCATGGAGGAGCAAACATCTCTGGGGTGCACAGAGACACCCACAAAAGTGAGGGGGAGGAAAAAGCAAAGCAAGTCTGGAGGCTGGGGCTGGAGACATTTTGTTCCCTTTGGATGCTACGTCTGCATGAGCTGCTGTGCTTTCATCCGAGGAAGCTGCACTGGGGAAAAGTGGTTTTGTTTTCTCACACATGAATCGGCTCCGCTGCCCTTCCTTCTCACCCATGAATCGGCTCGGCTGCCTTTCCCCTATGCGCTGCGGAGCCGTTTCCTGACAGCCAGCGGCTGCCCTCTGACCAGCTCCTCGCCTTGCCAGCGATCAGACACCAGTTTCTGCTACTTGCTAAAAACAGAGGAGCTTCTTGCCAGGAACAGAAAATTAAAAGAGGAGGTCAGCCATCTGAGAGAGGGAGAAATAGCAAGATCAGATTAGCCATTATAAACAGCCAATTTAAGCCAGACGCAATAATGGCTAATCTAGGGACTGATCCTACTCTACTCAAGTCAAAACATCCTTCACTTGGGGGCTCATCTGAGGTGCTTTCCATGCTCGGACAGTCAACTGCAAGAGGGAATTGTTGCTTCTTAAGACCTACTGAAAGGTCTTGTTCAGCTCAGACCTTTAAAAGCAATTTTGTAGCACCTAGGTGCTGCAAGAACAATGCACTAAAACTGCAACTGAGTGATTAAATAGCCACAGTCATGCTTAGAACTAGGATAGAGTGAGAAGGAAGACTTTAATGAAAATCATTTTGATTAGTTTGATTTTTAGTACCTATGAATGCTTCTGACTCCACGTCTCTCTGATCTCCGTATCTCTTTTGGTTACACAAGCATGTACAGAGTAAAAAACATTCACTTCCATGTCACTGCTTAGTGCTTCCTTTATTGGAATATTTGCAGGTTTTATTTCTAGACATCAAAGGGGATGAGAGTTTGAGATCTATACGTGCTAATCAGCTGAAGATGTTTCCAAATAAATTAATGAAAGAAGTCAGAAATGACAATAAGAAATCCAGCACTGGATGTAAATGACAATGACTTCGAACCCTCTATGCCTTCCCTTCCCTTTCCTGCAACTTTCCCAGTGCTTGCTAGCGTATGTGAACTTGCATTTAGTTTAATGTAAAACAAGAAAAAGGACAATAGAAATGTGTACTCGATATGCCAAGTTACAGTATTTGTGCATAAGAAGGAAAGCCAAAACTCGAGCTGGGACAAAATAATTTCCTATCACTTAAAACTTTCCATACAACCTGCATTTTCGCTCAAACCATACAGAAAGCAGATTTAATGGGGATGTTTTCCAGACCCCATGTGGCAGCTCTGACTTTCATGACAATTTCTTGGCCTTTTCTGGTCTCCTGCTTGCATCCCTGCCAATCTCTCCTTTTTGTGACAGGTTTCTGAGCTGTCTTAACAATCTCATCGTCCTCCCAGTGATTTCAATCTCTGTTGCCATTTGACACCTCCATTTCCCTCCTACAGGCATACTAGGTCAGAAGGATGGTCTGTCTCATCCTGCCTGGCTGCTCAGGCCAGATTTTAAGGATGACTGAACACGCCAGGCACGCAACTCCAGCATCCCTTTCCAGCTAGTTTTGTGTAATAGCTACACTCTTTGCTTCAAACGTGAACAGAGACCTTGAGCCCAGGCACGTTTCATTTCTCAGTTAAAAGTGGGTAATTAGAGCATTATTATAGATACTACAATCCAGCATTGAAATTCACTTTGAAACAAGTATTTAATTCACGAACATGTTGTATCTTTAAACTCTCCTAGTTCAACCGTTACTTCCATAGTTTAGCATAGCTGCAGGCAAAAGTGCAGCTATAGCTGTTGATCACTGCTGTGCAGGAAATCTCTTTAGGAGTGAAGGACACTAGAGGACTCTTGGATCATCTCATCTCGCTAGGTACCATCACTGCTATTGCAGAAGGAAGAGAAGGATGAAACCAGGGCAAGGAAACAGTACAGCTGGGACTTACACAGAGGTTTCTCATGGACTCCTTATGTGGACAGAAATCTGTCACATCAGTAAAAAGAAAGACCTTCATTTAATGTGGCTGATGATACTCAGAATGGACTTATTTCCCCTAAATAAGCCAACATTCAAAACAAAGATAGCAGTGCTTCTACCTCAGTGTGGCTCTGCAAAGCTCCACTTGCCAGGGTTTGTGAGGCTCTCTGGGCTTGCAAAGTAATAGTTTAGTACCTTGCTATCCAAGAATAACACTTCAGGTTATCTCCACAGACACTATGTAAATATATATGTAAATACTACAGCATGTATCTACACACAGCTCTTAGGTAGAGCGTGGCAGGGTGTGTGCCAGAATCACGTTGTATTCAAAACCTGATGAAAAAGCCAAAAGAAAAGTCTCAGGAAATCCAAAATGTCTGGTAAAAAGTCCTGCCTCCAAGATGGTGACACATAGTTTCTGCAGCTGTAATACACAGACCTTTCATTTTTAATAAAACATACACAATTTTCATGTTGTTCCTGTCTCATATCTAATACACACCACAGGACATATTCCCAAATGTAACATTTAGTGTATTTTCTTTGAACACTGGAGGGAGTGTGGGATGTAGGAAAGCAGCAGTCTTTAATTGGTTGGTCTTAGGAACAATATTTGAAAATCTGAAGTACAAAATCTTGTCTCTTTCCAGCAGAGCTGGAGTATTTCAACAAATTTATCTGCATTCAGCCAAGGTAAACGGCAGGTCAGGAGGCAATGGAAAAACAACTCATCTTCCCAAGAAGCCAAAACAGCTTCCTGCATGGTATAACATGTGGCCCTGCCGAGTATAAAAACTGGGAACTGAAACCAGGGTTTTTGCTAAAGGACTTCAACTGGTTGCTGATTTTTTAAATTCCTGATAAGCAGCACTGCTGCCTAGACAACGGCTCATGGGACTGTGGAGAAAACTGGCTGGATGATGATATAATCTCATTAGCCACACTGCTTTCTGTTTTGAAACATATTTTATTTTCTAGTTTGTTTGGGAGAGAAGTACTGGTCCAAGAAAACAAAGAGATCCATTTACAAAGCACTTTGGAGAAGTGCAAGTTGATTAGATTTTTCCGAGTATGGTATGTTTTTCTTACCAAATTTCGAAATCTGTCTTGTTTCTGTTTTCATAAAATCCTTCATCTGGGCTTGACTTGCAATATGGTAGCACCTACTGGGGTAGAATTCCTCACAAGAAGAGAGAATGAATGAAAACATTTCAAGATCATCCCTAAAAGTTGGTGATTTGCCTCGGTGGCATCTTCTCATGAGTGGAAGGAAGGTGGGATTGAAGGCAGGTGAGAAGGTGGGAAGGTGGGAAGGAAGGAAGGTGGGAAGGAAGGTGAGAAGGAATGAAGGAAGGTGGGAAGGAAGGAAGGTGGGAAGGAAGGAAGGTGGGAAGGAAGGAAGGAAGGAAGGAAGGAGGGAAGGAGGGAAGGAGGGAAGGAGGGAAGGAGGGAAGGAGGGAAGGAAGGAAGGAAGGAAGGAAGGAAGGAAGGAAGGAGGAAGAAGGAAGAAGGAAGAAGGAAGAAGGAAGAAGGAAGAAGGAAAGAAGGAAACAGGCAGGTAGGCAGGCAGGCAGGAAGGAAAAGCCTTTATTAACATGGTGTTTGCATAGTACTCTGATGAAACACTGCCTGTGATCAGAGCTATAATGAGTATCTAGTCCTTAGTCAACTTAGTTGTTACACATGCAGACTAGACTGCTTATTAAAAGGAAAACACTTATCTAAAATCTGCTTCAAAAGTTATTTAACCAGAACAAATCATCTGGGAAAGTACAAATATTTCTAACTGGAAAAATATTTCTCTATAGCTGAGCTAGGCCTGACAGCAAACCTTAATGAATTATTAGTACCTTTATTGTTCTCTTTGGCCCCTGTGCACTATATTTGTAAAAAAAGTCAGTTAAAAAAAAAAAAAGAACAATTGTAAAAAGCAAATATTTTGTACAAAAATACAAAGTTTTAAAAGCTCTTAAAAGTATATTCCATATTATTGATAAGAGTTGGACTATATATATATATTTATATAAAATCTATATATTCGTTTATCTGTATAATTTTCCTACATTTGGGATTTTAGCAAATGAAACATACTGTTGACACAGTTGTTTTATACATTTTTCTATATGAGTGACGAACAGTCTTACTCAGATTGACAGGATGTCTTTTCTTAGAAGACACAAGTTGCTTATGTGTGTGGTAACTGTCTGGGAAGAAAATCTGTAACAGAATTAGTCCAATGGTATTTCCTGATGCTGTGGGTTGAAAGGCCTCAAATAATAGCAGGATGCTGGAGACGAGTTGCTGCTGAATTCCTTGATGCATTTAAACCAGTTTTCAGTTCTTGCTTTTTGTTTTTTCCAATTTTGGTAGGCAATATTGTGCTCTTCCAATATTTTCTTTTTCTTTAAGTAGAATTCCATAATATGTAGGCATCTGTAAAGTCACAGCCTATTACACTCCAGACATTTGCCCTAGAATATGAGAGAAAAAAGAAAAACAAAGGGGAAAAAAACCCATGTAAAAAGCCTGCAAATATTAAATGCATTTCCAAAAAGAACACTTGGAGAGATCAAGGTACATTAAAAATTTAAGTGGACTCATATTCAGATCCCATAAGTTCTAGAGGATAAATATTTGTAAACAATGAAGTTTTCCTGAAACAACAACTGTGTGTAGGAAAAAGAGGGCAAATTACATTGTTACTTGCACATTGTCCTTCACTCTGGACACCCAAACAGAGTTATACACACACAAAGCTTATTCAGCACTTCGTTTTGTTTTGTTCTGTTTTGTTTTGTTTTAGGGGGGGCATTTTTTGTGGATGGCATGCAATTCTGGCTCTTGCTGGTATTTCCATCTGCCTTCACTGAAATTCAGCCTACATGTTTGCAACTGGAGCAGCCAGGCACCCTTGGCAAAGCGATGCTTAAATAGGTTGTGAGGAGGAGATGATATTTTGATCGCAAATACCACCTAGTTCTGATGACAGGGCTGGGCTTTAAGCAGCCATGCAAAACACCTGCCTTCAGCCATTGCAGAAATTCCTGCAAACACCAGAAAAAGATGCCCTGTGGAAATACACATGGGTGACTTCTCAGTCACGTTGGCAGTTTATGAATCCTCCACACCAATTGCAAGAGCTCAGTTGCTTATGAGCTTTGGAGTCAGCCTCTCAGCCCTATGGGATGTCTCCTGGAAGCGGTGGGAATTGTAAGACCTCCCATAGCAGTCACCAAGTGCCTCTTGTTGCAGAAACTCTCAAAACAGAGTCTTTTTGGGTTTTGAAGGCTGGTCCCTGAGCCATCCTAAGGCCAGCTTTCCCCCTTGTGTGGCCATTGAGTCTATAACAGTTTCCAGTGTGTTTAGGGTCTGGAGCACATGCCAAATCATGCCTGAAATTTTAGGTATGTTTAAATTCTACAGGAGATGATCAGGATGAAGCATGCCATGGCTACAGCCAGATTGGAAGTTACTCTTTCAGAGTGCAATAAATCCAGCATCTGCAACACACAGCGTATTAGTATCCCAACACATTGGGATGGATCTGAGTAGAAGAGCTCCAAGTGCGATTCTCCCTCTTCCTCAACAAGACACTGCCATAGTATCTAGCCTGGATCTTCTCTCCTTTAGCTGTGGAAAATTTATTACAAGTAGGGTGAAATAATCAAACCAAGCACCTTGCTTACCTTTGTCCATGTCTTTTTCACAAATGAAATTGTTAACATCTTCACAGTAGAAGTCATTCCAGAGCCCAGCATAGATTAACCCGGCACAGTCTTCCCCTGGCCCATGCCCCTGGCTCCAGTTATCAGGTTGCCCGGTTTTCCAGTTTCTTTCAACCAAAAAGCAAGAGATATGATTGCACAATGCAGCACACATGACAGTTTTTCACCACAAGAAATTAATGAAAACATCATGAGATCTGTTCTGAACGGGAAATACACATTGAAACAAACAATACATGACTCTTGCTGAAAATGAAAAACAGATGTATTACAGAGAAGGGAATCTATTGGGCCTGGGGCTGCCAAAACTCAGAGACCTAAAATTAGACCGATGAACTTTATTTTAGTTTCTGAATGTACATCCATATACAGTGGGAGTGCTTCATGCTCCATGTGCATTGCTTCAAGCCTCCAAAGACTGCATGCTATGCTCCTGTCGGCAGATGGGACCGAGGAGAGCCGGGAGGCTCACAAGTGCTACCCAGGATGTACCCTGCCATCACACATTGCGAAGGCACTCAGCTGTCTGACACCAAAAAAGGCCTTCTGGGAGGCACAGCAAAGATTCGTCTGTGTTAGGGACCCATGTTTGGATGGGAAGTGATTTTTTTTACTTACAAGGAATGTACAAAGTATATATACGTGTTGTTTTTGAGATCGTTAGCTTTGATGATGAAACTTAACACAGATGTAAAAAGCTAGCAGCAAGTGTTTCCTCATCCTGTTTTTGTTTAACAAGTGAGAAACTCTTCCAACCTCAGGACTTAAAAGCTCAATTTTCCTGAAGAAACAGGTTGTTGAAGGGAGCTTGTGATTGCTGGATGATACTCAGCTAAAAAACACGCCTGCCTGACACAAGAGCATCTGACCAAGCACCTGGGAGGACAAACAACTTTCCAGAAGTAATGAAATACTTTGAAAATCAGTAACTAACAGCTCTGAGGTTATGACAGGGCACCTTAAACCACAGTGGAGTGGAAAAATATTGAAAGCGGTGGCTGAAGTGGGAATCAGTCACAGTGCTGCCCTAAAGAGAAAGAAAGATGAAAAACGGGAAGGGGAAAAAGGGAAAAATATTATGGCTCATTTGAAATACATTTGACTTTTTCCATGTTTCTCATCAAAATGAACACCAATGAGATCACAGCTAATCATTTTGTAACATATGACTTGACTGTAGCCTGTTTTTCTGGAGCACAGTGTGCTCCACTCTATAAACTCTTCAGTCTGCTCCTCAGTATTAAAAATTTGGGTGGTTGCAATCTGTTCCATTTAGGACAAATTAGGTGTAACCCTAGGATTCCTGGAGAGCTGCCAATTTAGTTCTCAGCTGGCCAAAGCTTAGATACCCCTCATTTCATGCATTTTCCTGTATGTTTAATGCTTTCCACTTGGATTTGGGCTTTATCTAAAGGCTGGTCATTTTTTATCAGAATGAGAACTCTATTTATAGCCAGTTGTAGTGCAAATAAGGGAAATTCAAACCAAGACAGCAAAACTGTCTGTGCTTTCCATCTCAACTTTGTAATAAAAGTCAGGAGCAAATGTTTTGGCAAGAAACACTGCGCTACGTAGTTATGTGATTCTTCATTCAACATTCGGGTTTCTTCCTGGCAAGGAAAGCAAGCCTTGTGCATGGAGAAGGGAAAAAGAAAAAAATGAGTTCAACACCACCCACAGTAATGAGTTATTTCATTGGCATCTACAACCCTCTGGATTCATTGGATAATTTCTAGATGCTGCTTTTAGGAGTGTCAGCAAGAGTGGTAGCATCTGCAGAAAATAAACACCATTGTTTTTTATTTACGTACGTGTAAACTGGTAAGGATCCATCCAGCCATCTCCATTCATTTTCCTTCTCTGAATCTGTTAGTCCAATCCAGAAGCTGCCTTTCCCCAGAATCTGCCTTTTTATCCATTGCTGTGGAAGAAAGATCTTAGTCCAGAACAGACAACCCCAACTGTCTTTGGAGCCAATAAGCTACCCCAGTTTCATGAACATCTTTGTTATCAGAATAGGAAGGGTCAGAGAAATTTTTCTAAGCTAAAGATTTATTTCAGGAGTTGGCCTTGCGACCCCTTGCCCACACTAGAATCCATTGCAGTGTTTGCATGTGAGATAGTGAGAGCTAGGCATGAAAACTGGATTGACATAAAGTCACAGCTAATGTCTCACGGACAAATTTTGAAGAAAACCCCAAAGAGTAAGCAGTTGTATCTTGACATCCCCACTGCTATGTAGCCACCAAATAATTATGTTGAGCAGTAATAAAAGTATAGCTAGATTTATAGTTAATTAAAATATTTTTGGGTCACAGTAGTCTTAGGATGCATGTATTAAATCAGACAATTTAAAATTACATTATAGTCACCACTGCAAAAAATACATTTTGAAGTCAATCACTGTGTCTACTTCACTATATGAAATCACGATGCTCTCAGCTTCCCACTTGCCTTGTGACCTCCACATGTTAAATAACTTCAAATTCTCTCCTTGAAAAACAGAAAGAGAAGGTAATTACCTGTTCCTCTTTGTTGTTTATGATAACCAAGCGTGATGCCTTCTCTTCACAGAATAACTTTGCCTCTTCAAAAATTTCTCTTTCAATTGAAAAGTAGTAGCATTTTTCTGTATAGTTCTTCCAATGAGGAGAACAGCCTGTGATGTGAATTTTTTGTGTTAAGCCAGTTATTGATAACTCAGCAAACCAGTGGTAACTTTCTGCATAGGGCTAATAAGTGGAGGATCCCATATCCATCTACAGCATACTGCCACCTAAAGCACTTACATGCAGTTTGGGAACTTACTTATTAGGATCCTGACTCTGTGAAATCAAGACTAAACTGTGTGGTCAAGGAGATTATTTATTACTCATACTAATGCCGCCTTTTCTTTAGCCATAAACATTAACTTTAATCAGTTTCAAGTCATCAGAAGGAAGACCAACAGATATGTCTTCACTTAAAAGGGCTCTTTGTGATAAATCCAAGAGATTTAGTCTACAGTAGCAGAGGTTATTAGAACCAGGAACTAAGTGGTGATCATCATCTACTAGATGTATTTGTATCTCAGTAAAAGATGCATGTGGTGTGTTGATAGCTTACCATTAGCTTCGGGCACTGATGTAGGCTCACTTTGTAGTGCCATTGGCATCCCTGGTCCTGGTGGGCCTGGTGGGCCAGGTGGGCCTTTTGGCCCAGGCATCCCAGGGACTCCAGGTAGCCCAGGTAGTCCTCGAGGTCCTGGCACACCTGGCTCTCCCACAGTTCCTTGCAGGCCTTGAAGTCCTGGTGGACCTTGTGGCCCAATTGAACCATCTTTGCCTTGTGGACCTGGTGGCCCTGGGTCTCCACTTGGTCCAGGCAGACCTGTCTTGCCAGGAGAACCTCTCTGACCTTTGGAGCCAGGCGATCCTCTTGAACCTTTCCCTCCTTTTTCTCCTGGTGGCCCAGTTGGCCCAGGTGGGCCCTTTTCACCTGCAGGTCCTGGTGGTCCAGGCTCTCCTTTCTCTCCTTTTTGTCCTTTTAGTCCAGCAGGGCCAAGAGGGCCTTGAGGGCCTCTGTCACCTTTAGGTCCCCTTGGACCAGGAGGGCCTGAAACAATGTAAGCATGCAACATGGGGATATGGACACAAAATAAAACAAAAAGCCCCTGTGAGATCCTTGCTTAATACATCTCAGACCAGCAACACTGGATGTTCACCACTGTGAAAACTGGGCTAATAGGTACTTCGAGCAGTGCTTGTAAACGTACATCTGTGTCTCAGGCACTATATACACCATTGCTTTTTCTGCAACCTCCATGAAAAACAGGACACAGAAGAAAATAATCTGAGGCACATTGTCCTGTGGACAGTGGCACCATGCCTCAGGTGACCAGATGAGACACCAGTCCCTGCAAGACACACTCCGTGCTGTTGATGCACTGGTCCTGTGTGTAGATGCTCCCATTCCCTCACTCTATGTTCCCTTTTCCTTTTAGACCCACCTCTCCACTCTTAGACTACAGGACTCTCCTTTAACCCTGTTTGCTGCTCTGTCAAAGAGGCAAAATGATGGATAGTGAGCAATGCACCAACTGTGGGAAAGACCAGAAGTACCAGTTGCTAACTGGCTGGCTATAACAAGAAAGAAAACAATACCCACAATAGGAAATGGCAATACTGTGACAGCAATAAACAAAAAAATAATTTTCGATTCTGATCACGGATGAGCAAATGCCTTGCCAATATCCCCTCACCCCTACCAATCTACATAATTTAGACTCTTCTAGAGATAAATTCCTAACTTGGAGTCATTTAGGCCTGGTTGAAATGAGAAAGGTTACAGTTACTGACATGTAATCTAATTTGGCCTTAGTTTATTTGGAGCAATGGATTTATATTTGTGATTAGAGTTTTAGGCCTGACTGGTTCACATCAGGTTGGAAATATGAGTGTTCTTTTCACTTGGGATAGTACTTGGCTGGGAGAAACCTCCTAAACTTGAGCTATTTCTTTCTGGAGAAAATAAAATATCCCAGGATTAAAACCTAAGCAAAGTAGGATGTTTTCTGGCACACTAACAACTAGCTTAAAGTGAAATAGCAACTTGTTTTTCAGTAAGGGTGGACCTTTCTGGGAATAGTCCAACATATATTTTTTTAGCCATTTCCTCCTTAGCAGGGATTGGTTTCTTGAGGTTCCACACCTTCACCAGCTTATTTTAGAAACTAAATCAAAAACAGATCCAGTCAGTCAGTCACTCAGAATAAAATTTTGCTAAGTCAGAACGTTCTTTCACAACATTCCTGTTCTAGGCATGTAGAGAAGGCATAGGAAAATTAGTAAGAAACATTCAAGCTACATTTACATTTCCAAAGTTTAGGATTAGACAATGGAAAACTCTGAACCAGTGTGCACTAACTTCCACAGAGCTAAAGAAGCAATGCAAGCAGGAATTCAGCATAAACCATTATGGGCATCATTAGAGAAGCTGCATACCTTGTAGGATAGTGAAGTTCTTGATGAGCTGGCCATGTTTGGAATCTACCAGTTTCATTTCTTCCATGATTACTGACAAATTGGCAACTTCAACATCTAACCTTGACCTCATCAAATCCTGCTGCACCTTGAGAGATGCAGAGTCTAAGCGAATATTGGCTAGTGTGCTGTTCATAAAAATCAGCTCATCTGAATGTTTACTTAAGGTGTCTGTACATGTTGTCCTGACCTCATTGAGATTGCTAGTCAGTGTTCGTAGATGATGAGCAGTGTAGCTGATGTTGCTAATGATATTGACTATATTGGTTTCAAAGATCTGGAACCTCTCTTCTAGCTGGTTGAATTTGGCAGAAGTTCTGTTTTCATATTCTTTATGTTGTTCCTGGAGATCCTTTAGATTTTGTTCATTGGCTTGGGCAATTGTGGTGATATTCTCCATTTGCCCACTGAAGGAGCTGAGTTGATTGTTCATGTCTTCAAGTGTATCATTGTTGGCTTTTGCTAATGCTGAGTTGTTGGTGGCCAAAGTCTGTAAATTTTGTACTTTCTCCTTAAGCCAGTCTGTATCCTTCCGGGCTTGAAGGACAACCTGCTGCAGATTTTGAAAGTCATTCTTGATTCTTAGAATAGCCAAGCTTGTATCTTCCATTGACTTCTGCAGGACACTGATCAGATTTCTCTGCTGTATTTGTGTCAGGTTTAAGTTGTTCAGGTTCATGATGACCACATTATGAGAATGCACTTGGTTTTGCAAGTTTGTTTGAATATTACTTGTGTCTTGTTGGAGATTGTTGATATAGCCAGTATATGCCTGAAGAGTTTTATTGACACTGATGATCATGAAAGAGTTACTATCTAAGGCACTTCTCATTTGGCTCTGTCTATCATCTAATGCATTTCCTGACTCTTGCAGCTTCTCCAGTGTATCTCTGTTTCTGGTAGTTTTCTCTGCAATATCATGAAGCTGCTGACGAAGAGCTAGAATGTCAGATCTGAAGCTAGACAGTTCAGTGTTAGTATTCATGGCTTTTTGGCCAGCTTGGTCATCTGTTGTACAGGAAAAAAAAAAAAAAGGAAAGGCTTTAGGATGAGTTTTTTTTAAGCACAGTATAAAAAAGCACAGTCTACTTTAAGTAGTCAGGTTGTTAAAATGTTCTGTCAATCGATCTTCTATGCTATCTATTCCAGAAAACAGAAACCACTAAGGAAAGCTCTGCCACTAGACAGAGAAAAAAATCAGAGATGAAGACCTTATTTCTTGCTGAGGAGGACAAAATGGTGATTCTGTTGTCATACACAGGAAGAACTACCATTAGAAACTGATGAATATAAGCAGTCAAGTAGTGCCTGTACTCTGAATGAAAACTGAATGGTAAGCTGAACTCAAAATACTAAAGAGGTAAGGTTATGTATTGAAGTTACAACTAGCTATTGCTGAAAGCTCAGAAGTAAATTTTAGCTGCTCATAATTTCCTCCTCCTTTTCTGGTAAGTAGAATATCTTCAACGTGATTTAATACATATAATTTCATTTTTTAAAATCTTGGTTTTAGTTTTTAAAAAGTTCTAATACCTATTTTAAAACAATCTGGGTTAGAGACAAAAGCTTTGCCAGCAGGCTACTCCAGATATGACAGGATATGCTGCTCTCCAACATACTACTATTGCTTTTAATGACATTTATTTTGCTGTTATTGTTTCCTCATGTTCTGAGTTTCAGGAAGGCAAAACCTTTAGTCTTAGCAGAACATTTCTACTCTTGCTTACACTGCCCTACAGTGTACTTTTGGGAGCTTGCCTGAGTGTGATTAAGCTTTTGAAGCTGCACAGCTCATGAGTCAGGACATAGAAACCAAGGAAATAAGCAGTCAACACTCACTTTCAGGGAAGATTCCCTTTCTTGAACTCAATCACTTCCCTTTTCTACATACAGTCCATATATTTTTGTCCTCATCTAAGCATAGCTATATTTATGAATTATGCAGCCTTAAGTCCATCATTTCAGATGACTCCAAAAGAGAGCAGGATGGTTTTCATAAACTACAGTGAACACAGATGTGTATGGAGCTTTCTTCTGGTGTGTTTGAAGGAGTAATGATGGTGAACACCAAATGGTGGCTGTGAGACTTCAGTTTGAAGTGTTTAAGGAGACTTTAGTGGATGGACATCTTCCTGAGCACAGTTCCTCCTCTGCCACTTGTCTCATTCCAAGATTTTCTCAGCCCTGACTCTATGTTTACCTCTAAGTTATAGCTCAAATTATATTGTGTTCCTCACACAGCTCTGACAACTGCCAGCTCCACACACAGCTAATATCCCTGAAGGCCTGACTTTCATTCATCACATGCTGTTATCCTTCTGGCCTACAGCAGTTCTCTTACCTTTATGCCTCCCACACACATTGCCCCATAACCTTTTTAACTTAATCCATGGCAAGTCCACTTAAATGGGAACTGACGGTCCTGAGCATCTCACTGGCCATCCATCCAGCAGCGTGTAAAAAGGTGTAGGAATGAATGAATCAAAGGTGCTCCAAGTTGTGAAAATTTAATCAGCATAATATAATAACTCAAATATAACCCAAAAAGTTGCATGTGCTTTAAAATGTAATATTTACTTCTGTATATGCAACTGTAAAAGTACATGCCACTGAATTACCCCATGTCTTTGAACTAAATGTAGTGTGCAAATACTTCAGAATCCAGCTATGTTTTGAGGGAAAAAGCTGTAAATATTTATTTATTTATTTAAAGTTGCAAGCGAGTAATTTTCCTAGAAATATACATCTTGATGTATGGCTTATGAGGTTAAACAGAATTTATTTCAAGAAGCACATGCATGTATGCATACATTAATATTAATATAAAAATTAATTCTAAAAACTATAACTCTATGTATATATAAACTGATAATAAACAGCTCTGGTTCCTTTCCAGACAAGGAAGAAAGGTAGAAATGTACACTTAGTGAGTAGAATCATTATCCATTATCTTTTTCTATCTTCCTGCAAATTAAGAACTGTGACAGCACTCAGGAGAACTGAACCCAAAACAACCTTGTGTCCTGTATTCCCTGAGATGATTAAGAAACATTTTATGGAAGTAATCAGCATGCCTCAGACATGAGAGCTCTGAACAGCTGATTATTTGTGCAGCCCTTAAAATGGCCTTCAGTTTTGAATCTTAATTGCTAAAACAGCATCAAGATGACTGAGTGACAGATTTTCATTTTATGTAGGATCTCTTGTTCTGTGGAACAGCTCCTGCTATGTTTATAGCTCTACCTCAGAGAAGACTCTCTCCTGAGGACAACCTTTAAGTGTCTGTTTATTTTAGTATAAATGGTTTCAGAGAGACTTCAGTGGGAACTGTAAATATTGAAGTATGCTTAAAATGCTGTCCTAAGTAGAGCTGATCTTAACTATTTTTAAGTGCTTTACCAAGTACTTGAGAAATTGGAATAGATGTGCTGTATCCTGTCATAGCCAGAGATTTTCTCAGACAAATTCCTGCCACTATCTGCCAGGAGAACACCTCAAAGCCATAATACAAAGGGGTTTTGCTTGTGTGTAGATTACCTAATTTCTTCAGATCACTCTCCACCTCTGTGAGCTTTTCTGTGTATCTTCTGTGGGATGTTTCCAGGCCACCTGTCACATTGTCCATTTTTTCTACAACTAGGGGAAAGAGAACAGAATGTTAAGGAACGAAGAAAAGTGAAATTATGAAACAAGTCTAGTAAACAACAAAGCAAGCAAAAAACCACCGCTACCATCAGACAAAAAAAGGAACCACCTTAAAATTGCCTTGCTTGCCACTGCACTCTGCTATTGCTCTGCAAAATGTTGGAAGGATGAGTTACTATCTGCTATTCCTCCTGTTCTTCAGTCCGCCAATGGTCCCCAAACATTTCTTTGCTCATAAGTAATCTCTCTCCTGAATGAGGAAATCCCACTTTTCAGGTTTTCCTCATGAACCAAATCCTTTTCTTTTAACAGTATTTCCATGCTCCAAGCACAGTTCTGTGTTACAAAGGCAGACAGATTGCTAAAGGTTTGGATGTATGAGAGAAGACTCCCTTGTATTTTGCTATAAGCCATTTCTCCTTAAAATTAACATTTTTTTTCCCTGTGCCTTTTAATCATTAAAAATTGCCACCTGGTTAGCAAACTTTGGTCTGAGATAGCAGTTTGAAGATGTGTTTACTTGTTTTGGGAATCAACTTTTAAACATCTTGATAATGGTTCAGATGACTCAAAATGGTCTTGAAACCATTCTGCCTCATTAAGATTGAAAAGATTGTCATTCAGCAAGTGCAGATTTATGGCTGATGTCCTCTTTATTTTGTAAAGTCTGAGTCATTTTCTTGTCACTGAAACAATCTTATTATTTGATGAAATTGATATGGAGACAGAAAAAGCAGAGCAACAAACAAAAGAGCCCAGAGTGCTTTTTCCAGTGGCAAAAATGTGAAACGCTTGCAAGGTTAGAGGC
>NW_010190891.1:35713-73485 GCF_000695765.1 Mesitornis unicolor | reverse complement strand
GCAGGTTGGGGGGCCCCCTTCACCTGCCACAATAAGCCTTGTCTAATAGGCTTTTTCCTTCATGTCACAACCAGGGGCAGAAATTTCTTCTCATCATGACAGTATGTAGCTCTTTTGCTACACTGGGAGCAGAATAGATCTGAACCAATCCTGGGAGAGGCTATATGAGTCCTTGTGCCACCCCCCACTTTCAAACAGAAGAAATAAGCTGCATCCCATGTCTTGAGATAGTGAAGCTAATTCTGCAAACCTGTGTGGGGCAGGGGATACCACTAACTCCTTCTGTCTGTGAGATAATCTGCAGCTGGGAAATAGCCTCATAGAAGTTGTTGCTATGTAAAGATTTGGGTTTTTTTCACTACAAGTGGAAATTTAGGCTATCTTTTGCTGCTCATGAACAACCACAAGAATCTCAGACCTTTAAAGTGTTTAAGGACCTCTAAAGCACTGAGTGCTCCTTCTTTATTAACTTTTGCCCTTGTTTTTCTGACTCTGGGCACCACAGTTACACAGCAGGCTTTTATAGCTTCCCCAAAACCAACAGGAGAAAAAAGCAGACCAAGGTTATCTCTGGTGCAGCTGCACTGAGGTGAGTGGAGTTACAACAGAGAAAAAGTCTCAAGGTTTTCAGAGAGACGAGACCCCCTTTGGTGCATTACCTGCCTGCTCTATATTGCTAACAAGTCAGTAAAACAGAGACTGCTGTGTCTGCAAAGACAGACTCAGAGTGTGGCTTTCTGTACTTGAGATGATGGCAGATTGCTTGATAAACACAAGATTCAGGCTAAAACAACAGCTTTGCTTTTTCAGGGGCACCATTGCTCAATACCTCCTGCTTTAGAAAGCATTTTCCCCCCATTATAGCACTAATTTTTCATTGTTTCTTCTGCCCATTAAATTTATTTGTTCAAATGCTGTATGTCAATTTTCCCAAATGAGAAGCCAGAGTTGATTTCTGTTTGTCCTGCTCAACTGTCTTCCAGGCTGGAGTCCAGATCAGTAAAGGTCCTTCAGATACTTCTGACACCCCACTGATGCATGTATACACCTATATGTCATATGCAGTGCTTGGCTCTTCCTTCTGGCCAGCTTTAGACAGCTCCTCATTCAGTCTGTGCTGTTCTGCTTTGTTTATGGATAGTCTCTGCAAGGACATGGCTCACTCTGGGCACTTAAGAGAGGACAGACCTTGTGAAAGCATGTGGATTTAAAAAGCAGGTCTACTCCAAGTGTTTCTGGCAAATGAATGCCAGTTTGTACTTCAGAGGTGAAGTTTGCAAAACTGAGATTTTATGGTGTCCTATAACAAGAAGAATGTTTTCATGGTCAAATGAAACCTAACACTGGAAACTAAAAATGACACCCCATGTTAAAGGAGCTGGTCTGTAGCTATGATTATCCTTTGTGTATAACACCCCAAAAATTTCTTGAAGCAAGACTTAAATCAGAAGCCTTACAAGAAGTTCTAATTTTTCTGTTTGACACTAATTGGAGATGCCTTACCGAGATTAACTGATGCAAAGTAGAGAATTAGCCATATCAGGCAAACAATTTCCTATATTTTAATTCTGTTTCTTCTCAGAGGGCAAGTCAGTCCTGCCATGTGAAGTGGAGAGAAGAGAGGCCAAAGCCATGTTCAAACCACCCAGCTCCAGCAGCAGAAGCAGTAGAGGTCTCTGCAAATGTGAACTGCAGGGTTAGCTCCAGGATTCCCAGTGATGCAGGGTAAGCTGAGTTTTGCCATCCCATAGACAAACCAATGCATGTATTTGCTTTGTACAGGGGCAGAATCTTAGCCTCCATGTTCTGCTGCTTATTTACTTTCTTGCTACTGCCCTGCAAGTGGAAAGGATAAACTCTGGGGAGAACGAGTAGAGAGCCATGACCAAAGTAAGTTTTTCTGCTTTTGCTCGCAAAAGGGGTCATATGGATGGATGTCTTATTATTGGGAATGCCTTTCCTTCTCTAGCAGTAGCTCCCACCACCATCTCTGGATACAGCCTTCAGCCTCTCAGGAGTGGAAGTCAACCTCTGGGGAGTGCCCCGGGTTTGAACAGCCACTTCTCATCCTCTCCAGAAAAAGGCAAAGGCAAAACAGGCAGCCCAGCTGTTAGATCCCTTATGAAGGCCACTGCTGCTCCTGGCAGTCTGCTGCTATCAAAAATGCAAAGTCTTTCTATGCCTTAAGCTTGCTTTTAGATAGCCTCACCTTAATTCTCAGCTTGGTCAGACCTCACTACATTGTCATCTCAAGTAGTTGCTGACCAGAACAGAGAGGACTGTCTGCATCTGAGTCACTATTTCAGAAGCAGGGACAAAATGTGCCATTGCACCAGGGTGTGTTGGTCCTAGCTAATGGAAGTCAAACTCTGCCTGGGAGACAGATAAAAGAAGTAAATGAAAGTCATGGTGGGCTTAGTCAAGAAACTTAAAAACAAGGACTGATCAGAGAATGAGAACTATCAGAAATTCAAGCTGAAAGCGTGCTAGCTTCCCTCCCTGGATTGAGTCACAGGAAGATTATTCACCTTCAATAGGTGAATCCAGCACTGGCTGGTACCAGAAAAATTATAACTTTGTATTTTGCATTTAGTTTAAGAAAGTATGCATTAAAAATTACACATTGCTTTATTAATGTTTTCCAAAATAATTTAATATGTGCCCTTAAAGCAAACTAATAGTAAACTCCCCTTGTTATTCCTTCATGACCTTGATGTTTAATTCATGTTTTGGTTTCATGTTTCTCCAACCTACTATGTAATTTTTACCACCAGTTTGGAGGTTTGTTCTATGTTGACTTTGCCTCCCATTGAGTTATTTTTTTGCCTGCCATATTTAATCCACTGATTAGTAGTTGTAATGTTTTAAATCACAAAGGATATCTAAATACCATGTAGGAAATGAAAGTTTTAAAAGTAGTTTTGGGCTTTATAAACATAAGTGTGGGAGGCAAATTTAGTGGAAACTTAGCTAAGAGACTGAAAGAATCCCCAATGCCAGCAGAATTCCTTCTTTCAGTGTAATATTCCAATAAAAAAGACAAGCCAAACTCTGATGCAGAGAGGAGAGTTCAAGAGCTCTATAAAATTTTATTTTGAGTTTTGTTCCTCCTTTAAGGCCTAATTCTTTCCCAATGAACAAAAATATTGCAATAATTCCTTTGAATATCTACTGTCAGTGGGGATTTTGTCTAGCTCATTTCCCTACAAATTAGCACTTAGGCACTGTGGAGATGAAGCTCTTAAGCTGCAGGTACAAAGGGCAAAATTAATGCCTGACATGTGACCATTTGCTGCTTGGTGTTACAGAATGAACGTCTAAAGGGACTGAACAGGACTTTTCTCCAGCACGTGCCTCTTTTCCCTTGGTATTCAGGTGGAGCAGTCACCAAGTCGGTGAGTGGTGGAGCAGTGGTCACCAAGATGCCTTAAGGTCTGTGAGAAAGATGTGCATTATCCACCTTCCTATAATCTTTTCCCACTTTTTTTTTGTGGGAGAGGAAATTCCTTTGTCCTTGCCCTGGAGAGATGTGGCTTGGTACTGCTGTGACAGAAAAACTAGTTCCTGGTCAGTCCCCAATGACTACTCTGTACAGAAATAGGCTTAGAATTGAGTGTAGCAAAGATGAGGCCTCAAGATGAAAGCAAAGACTGGGGGAAAGATGGTGCTAGAGGTCTCTGTGGAGAAAGAAGCTTGACAACCGTGGATTGAAATGAGGAAGAGAAACTCCCTCTCCCAAAGAAATATTTTTGGACAGTTTCATTATTGCTATTGCTTCCCACACACACACAAACAAACATTTGCCAAGATACAGAGCAATGGTCCCTCCAACCCGATATGCTGTTTCTAATGCCAAATGAGGTCTGAGTCTTCTTCTGGTGAGTCTCAGAACCAGCAGCTTTGTATAAAACTCTCTTGAGAAAAATTCTGCTACATCCCAGACATTTAGTGGCTGGGTTATAGCCCAGAAGGATCCCATCCTCTCCTGAGGATCTGTAAGCAGATCTCTGCAGATTTATATTTGCAAAAGGCCTAAGTTTATTCTCCCCTAGTCCATATAACCAAATGATCTTCTCTTTATAGATCAAGAGCAAGTTTTTGAATCCTAGAAATGTTTTTTCCTCAGAATCTGCCTTCCAGAGACCAGTTACACATTCTTCAGGAGAATATCTGACCAATTATATAGGTACTGCATTTCTTTGCATTTTATTTTAATTTACCACATTCTGTATGCTTTATTGTGAAATACGAATACTGATGTGTTTCTGTCTGTCCTTCACATTCTCTCATCTCCCTGGGTAAATCTTCCCTCTAAACCAAGCAGTTTTAATTTTCTTCCCGCTCAAAACTGTACCAAATCCTCTTAAATAAGTATTTATCCCTTTCTATTTCTACAATTTCCTTTTCTTCCACTGGCAAAGGACCAGAAGTGATGTCAGCTCTGCTACGAGCGCAGCTGTTGGCAGCACTGCATGTTAATCACATGAATATTTACCCAGCTTCTTGGAGGGTTTTTGATGCTACTCTCAGAGCCATGCTCAAGCATCTAGTTTAAAGCTAGCTTGTTTTTCTCTGCAACATGGTGTGATGTCCTGTTAGAATACTCAAAATGATGTTATTTACTTCCTTTTTCGTACCAGAAACTCATGTCTTATTATAGCTGTGTCTGCACAACAAGCAGACATTTACATAAATACATTCATAAGAATGCCTAAGTGGCAATTAGTGCTGAGGATGTATGGGAATTTTAAGCCATGATTTCCAATGTGCCCTACTGATTACTTGCACAAAGGAAATTCTCTCCATTACTGCTTTGCCCAACTACCAGAATCTTTGAAATTACTGTCAAAAGCATCTAAGCGTCTTTGTTCATCAAAATAATTATAGGTATCTTAATACATTGGCACCTGATGGTTCAATCTTTCTTCCAGATAGTTCAAAGTAATATCGATCCTACAGTTTGTTCCTATGGTAAATATTATATTAGTAAGACTATTCTTTGCTCTCCCATTAAGAAGGATATTTATTCTGGAAAGGTGTGATATATGTAAAAAAGCTCAGTGAAATCGAGGTATAGCACATGTTACAGATGGATATTTGGCTGAAAGTGATACACTGCACTCAATGTGTACATACCTTTGTATCCCAGAATGGCTACTGTGATTGTTAACAGGGCACATAAAATATACAGTAAGATGATGGAAAACTTCAGTGCCCAGTTATTTTTACATTTGGTGCATTGAGTCCCCTCCTGAATACCTGCAAAAGAAGATTATAAGAATTTTTAAACAATGGCAAAGAACACATTGCTGGTTTTATCTTCCCATTTTCTCTCCTCCATTTTCTAAAGAAAGAAATATTTATGTCAGCATATGATATATGGGTGCCTCTCTCCCTGTTCTGCCAGGATAGACTTCACAGTGGTTAAAGCATCAGCTTAGCAACACAATCACTTTGGAATTTGAGCATGTAGAAGAGAGGTAGGAAAACCTGTGGCTTTCCTGAGACACAGGACTGTTTTTTGATTGAGCTAACAAGACTATGGTGAGCTTTGGAAGTGAAATGTTTATTAGCAGCTCCTCTGTCAGGCACCACGCTGCACCAGCTCTTTCTTAGCATTCAGTCTCCTGACAGGGTCAACATGAGGTACAGAAATAAAATAGCATTGTGAAAACTTGGTAGTACTGGTCCTGCTTTGTAACCATTACCACAAATGGATACGATGTGAACACTTTCTTTCCATAATGAGACTTTTAAATTTTTTTTTAATTTGAGGGAGGTGAAGAATACTGTTTCCACAGAGCAGAAGGGGTGACATACTGGTAAAGCTAGTGGTATGTCTATGCTGGTGAACTTCCCTTTGTGGACAAGTTTAAGAAAAAGGGTCTCAATTTGATGAGAGAAAACAGGCCTTTACTATTTTGTATCTAAGCTTTTTGCAGAATGGGTTTCATATCTTTGATTCTATTAGGGAAACAATATTCCTCTTTTCTCTACATGCTCCTTAGGAACAGCTCCAGAGTGTTGGAAGTGTTGATTAAGTTACCAGGAAAATCACAAGAAACACAGTTGTGTGAAAGCATGAAAACTGGACCGCTGTGCTGGAAGGAATGGGCAGGATTTATCCCTCCCTCCTTCTGACGTGCATTAGGCAGGCCAGGATAAATGCAACTTTCTGTGCCTGTCAGAAAATGCATTTCTTTGATATTTTACTTATGTACTATTAGGGGAGTCTCACAGGAAAGCTTTAAGCTCTAATAAATTCTATGTACCAGATTACTTAACTAATCAAAACTTGCTCTGTAGCTTTTTATGAGTAACTTATATTTCTCCTGAGGCCTAACCCATGGCTGATTTTACTTTAACAACTCATGAACTTCTGCAGAGCAGTTTTTTATTATTCATTTTTTAAGAGAAAAGCAAAGACCACTTCCCCTGGGTTCACGGAGGACGGGTGACCAACATATCAAGTCAACTGTATTTCTCTCTCAAAGAACAGCATTTTCCAGTGACTTCCTTAAGCCCAGAGTACTTGCAGGATGGATTACCATATTGGAGTAACTCAAGAAGAGGATTTATACAAAGTTTATTTCACAACACATTTTCGTCAATTCCCTCTGCCCATATACTAAGGCCGAAATGCACCTCTCACAGGTCAGCCCACTTTCCACATTATGTCATCTCATGTTTTTTCTAAACTTTTCAGCTGTGACATCACATTCTGTTGCCATGTGATGAAAGAAATGTCATGGATTTGGGTTCCTTGGAGGTTAGGCATAAGACCAGGTGGGAACATCCGATTCTTTTTTCAGGAACAGAAATATCAGGGGACAATAAGACAAAAACCTTTAAACATAAGCCCAAGAACAGAAACTCCAGAGGGAAAAGTGCAGGTGGGAAGGAAGGGAGCTGGCACAGAGACGAGCAGTTGCATTGCCCGTTTATGGGTGACTTGGATTTGGAAGGCTGATAACTCCTGCACCACAGAAGAATAGGTGAAAAGTCCGTAATTCAATAGCCAAGTTTGCTTATGGATCCTGATGTGTGGGCTGGTTTTCGTTGTTTGGTTGACAGTCTCAAGGAGTTTGCTAGTGGGGAAGCTCTGCTTGCTGAAAACGTTGGAAAGGGAAAGTGCAGTTTTGTAAGGGTTTGGAGAAGGAATTCAGAGACTGAAATTATTTCACAGTGGGAACTCATGGTGTCAGGAGCATAATTTTGCTGCTGTTAGGTGGTACGAATGGGCTTATTGACCCCCTGTGTGCTGAATGCACAGTTCTTCCTCTGAAGGGTTTAAAAACCAGATTCCAATTCTGTAAGTCTTTGAACATCCCACATATAAAAAAAACACGAGAAGCTTGGGGTCGAAAACACATCACATTCACCTTCTAAATACACAGTTAACGGAAAGCTTGATCCTCTCTGTTTTAATGTTAATGGAAGTACGGCCAGATCCATAACTGGGAAGACTGATAGACTGCAGAAATACAAAGGACAGACAAAGGCAGAAATAAAAATGAAACCTTTGACAGCAACTGCACATAGAAAAGTTTCACTTGATTACAGTCTCATATTGAGATTACTCATTTTATGACATGACCTGCTTTCTGTCACCCTACTCTGGCTTCCTGTGTAGTAATGAGCTGAAACTTCACTGATGTCACTGGATGTATTGCAGTTCAGCATCTAGCATAATGTATGCTCCAGTGCTTCAAAAGGATCTTGTTTCACTTGTCTCAGTCCTCTCTATCACTGGTTCAATAAAACAGCACTTTGGCTTTTCAG
Organism: Mesitornis unicolor; assembly: GCF_000695765.1. Lineage (NCBI taxonomy): Eukaryota > Metazoa > Chordata > Aves > Mesitornithiformes > Mesitornithidae > Mesitornis > Mesitornis unicolor. Next base: position 65,703 of record NW_010190891.1, on the reverse strand, counting down.
AACTTTTACTTTCAGCGTATTTCAAACTGACATCAGAACAGCACCCCAACGAAAGCCAGACCTCTCCATCCTCTAACAGTCCAGCACTGTTGGTATCAATAACATAAACACAACGTACTAAAACGATCATACAGGCAGAGAGATTCCATTAACCAAGCTGGGCTGGAACTGTGTATTGCATTGCCTGCTGGGGCTTTCTGCCTGTTGGCTTCAACTGCATCTGATTGCCATCGAATGCCTGATACTCTCATCTAAGATGCCCCAGGCCCAGGGCTGGGCAGCCAGGGTGCTCTTACAGGCTCCTTTGTTTTCCTTTACCTAGAGATGGACACAGTAAAGTCTTTCAGAGCTATTACATTTATTCTTTATTGCAGATACAAATCTCTTAATTCTGCTGCTAGTAACAGCTGACTTTCTAGTTTACTAAACATATAAAAATTACTCAAGATAGAGGTACCTTGAAGAAAAGATTTGGAAGACTCATTCTGATGTCTTTTTGTGCAGTCAAATAATCTGGGTTATGAGCAAAAGTAAAAGCCAGGAATGCAAGTCTCTCTGTATAGGGATGAATTACGGTGTAATCAGGGCTCCACAAGTTCCCCAAGCACAGAGTGTGGCTTGAACTTGCCCTGTTGCCATTCCCCACTACCCTGTTTAAAGACCAAGCACAAATAATAATAAACTGTTCTGATACAGGAGAGACATTTAGTCCACATTGTGAGGACACTTATTTTTGTTTGAAGTATTGCTCTGAAAAGACGTGATAGTCAAAACATTAAGCAACAACAGACGGGAGATGATTTCAAATGTTCATGTGATTACACAAAAAAAAATTATAACAGGTTTATCACAAAAGCTGAGAGTCAAGGCTTGAAGGAGTCCTTGCTTGGGCTTTAATTTGACAAAACTTACCCACTTTTACCCACTCGACTGCTTGCTTTCATGGCTTATACAAAATGCAGTGTTCTTCCAGGAGATGTGTAACCTCTCATTTAGAAAGCTGTAGAGTAAATGGACAGGGAAAGACCATTTTGTCCATAGAACATATGTAAAACCTGCAAAAGGGGGGTCTCAGCTATGTCAGCTCTTCTCCGCTTGTTATTGTTGCTCCTAGTGCAGCACGCTCCTCTCTGTGTCCTGCACACGTGTTTTCAATGCTGGTCTGCTCCCAGACGTTTGTCACTAACTTCCAAACCCAGGGAGCCGAGGTCACTTCCGCATGATGTGCATTTCTCACTGCTGACTTGATCAACGTTTAATAAATATCAGATGGGACACAATGTGCCTCATTTCAGTGGACACATGCTTTTTTCCATTCCTTTCCCCAACTTATTTTAATAAGAGCTCTGGTTTTTCTATCTCGCTGTTGGGAAGACATCTGGCCAAATAGACAGTGACCTAGTACAAAGGGATCCTGCTGGCTCACATGCTTTGGGGACCCCCTTCTCTGCAAACCAAGATGGTCACAAAAAAATATGCAAGTGAGACATCCCCCTGTTAACAGGCTTTGTAGTATTTGTTTTTATAGCATTGCATTCCAGCGACTGAAGACTTTGTTCTCATGCAGGGGGTATACATCTGCAGATTCCTTTGGGCTCCAGATAAGCAGAGGTTTAGCAAGAGGAGGAGCTGGAGGGGTTTTTTTTTGTTGCTGTTGTTGTTTTTCTGTGTTTTTTAAATGGGAAACTAAATATCTTTGCTTTTTGACATGGAGTAACCACCTTACCAAATGCCTGAGTCCTCAACTGTATTACGTACGCTTCAGGAGCACATCTTTGAACACTTGAATATGATACGCATGCACATTTTTTTGCTGAATAATTCTTTTAGAAGTATTTGCCTCTGTGTCCTTTTCTTGGCTCTTGCTGCAGGATCACAGGTGGGCTCATAATATTTCTGCTAGCAGATCACTTTTGACAAAGATGCAGTGTTCCCTTTGAAACCCTGACCAAAAAATGTACTGATAAGATGATTGAAGAACTGTAGTGCAGGAAATGATAATATATATATTAGTTAGGAGGGGTTTTCCCCAGGGTGATTCATTGGAAAGAGTTAACATCCCTTGAATTTCGAAAGGAAGACTGCAAGCCTAGTTTGCAGCCTTCAAATGACAAATTTCTTACACCTAATGTTTTCAGAACTGATAAGCAGTAGATCTAATAGCCATAATTAAAGGGGCCTGAGCAAACCACATACATCTAGTTGCAATCCCCTTGCCATGGGTAGGTGTCTCTGCCCATGGCAGGGGGTTGGACTACATGATCCTTAAAGTTCCCTCCAACCTAAAACATTTTATGATTCTGTGATTCAGCATGTAAGTAGGAATCAAATACTGAGACATACTTAACCACGCAGAGTTGCAACAAGCTCCCAGTGGGTGCTTATCTGACTAGCAAAAGTAGATGATCCCATGAGGGACCCATATCTAGGTTTAAATATCAAATTTTCCAAATTCCTTGGAAAACCTGGATGTAGGGCTTAAATTCAGCCACCCAAGTGTAAAATGGCAGGTTTTTACTAATATGCATGACTAGCCATTAGGAAAGTAAGTCTGTCTCTTAAGACAGAGAGGATTTTAAAATTCAGGCATGTATACACACACACACACAGATATATTTGTTCAAATATATGGAAAAATGTGTATATATGTTTTTTACAGAGAAGCTTTTGTACTGATACAAACCCAGCATGCAACATTAGCACACTCAAAACAAAAGCAGACACATCTTTGCCAACAATAAACTTTGTGTAGCTGGACCCAGCCAGCCACAGAATTTGAAGGGGAACTTTTGTCTTCTCTTCTGTGTGGTGTTACAGGTTATAAACCTACCTTTCATGAAAACAATTCCTGTGATCCTCCATGAATGGTTTCATTGCAGTCAGCAAAACTAACAATTTGATGGTTCTATATGACTAACCCACATCAGAATGCAATTGTTCTTTGTAGTGGCTATAAATGGCAAAAACTGAGACTGGTTAGTGCTTTTTTAATTATTATTTTGAGATAAATCTCCTTCCTTCAGTTTAGAGGATATTCTTATACTATAAAGGCCATAACATGAGCTAGGTACAAATAGATGCCCTGCATTTTTCCTAGCTAATTTGTGAAGGTCCGTAAGTTATTGGAGGGACACTTACTGTGAGGCTGCAGCCATGGGAAGCATAGCATGTTCTGGGGCTTCTTTTTGAGCAGCTGCCCCTCCAGCTGCTGCATGGTGCTCCAGCCCCTCTCTGGCTCTGCCACCTAAATGCTGCTGGACAACCCCTCTTGGGAGTAACTGTGGCTAAAAGAGCAAACATCATGGTTATTGCACGACTGGTCTACAGGGGAGAGCTGAGCCCTTAGGTTGTGGTTGCAGAGCGCCTGGTTTGGGAGAGCCATGCTTCATTCCAGCTGAGCCTTTCTTCTTGCTACAGCTCCCTCACGCGTGCACATCCCATCCCCAGAGTTTTGTAGGGAAGAGCTATTGACCAGGCAAATCAAGGCATCCTACATTATAGAAGAGGGATGATACTACCAAACTGTGTAGACTGCTACCCTCTTCTTCACTCCTGGCTCAGTCTTTTGTCATGATTTCCTCTCTGCTCAGCCCTGAGGGGCACGTGAGTGCCACCCTTTCTCCACTTCCACAGTCTTTGCAAGCCCTGTCTCTGCAATGGCAATGGTTCTGCTGGCCCAGGTGATGCAATGCTGGCTTCTGGGCAGGTGGATTGCAACAGCCTGCTTAACTTAATTCTCAGGTTTTTACAATGCCATTGGAAAAAAATATGTAGCACAAACATGCTGTCATTTGTTCCAGAATTTACTAGTTTTCCTTCTGGTTTTGCAATCAAACAGGGATAAATGCAAGTTGTGCTTATTTTGAAAAGGTTTCTGGTTATTTACTAGGAAGCAATTAAAGCAGTGACACTTGTAATCTAAGCGGTGGGTATGTACTCACTTAACTTGTGCCAGTTTTCCTATGCCAGGTGGAAAATCATGAAACATGGCAGCAAGACAGTGGCTGAAACAGCCTCTCTGTATTTCAAGTAAACATCACAAGACACAGAGCCTCTTTCTTCATAAATTAATAGATAAATGGATCAACCCCAAACCGCTTCATCCTCACAGGTTTCTACAGTGTCCTGCATAACCTCATTGCCCTGTTACATAGCTGATTGCTTGTATGAATAACCTCTGGAGAGGAAAAACCACACCTCAAAAACCTGTTCTGGGAATTTATGTCTCAAAAGAGCTGTGTGACTCCTGCCGGGGCCAGTGGTGCCAGTGCCCGTGATTTTATCCTGAGCTTCATACCATAGGATTTCTTTTCCAGCCTAGTGACCCCTTCTTGCAGCTACATCATTACAAGAGACTTTCAGCTCACATTTTAGGAGATCAGCATAGCCCTAGTGTTAAAAAGAAAAGTGGGGAGGAGTTGTTCCTTAAGGCTTAAGGTCGGGAGACAATAGAAAAATCCACCATTTACACAGTTTTTTGTAATCCTGCCCCTAAAGAGCCACCCTCACCACTGAGGGGGCAGACCTGGGGCTGGGGCCAGCAGGGCTTACCATGTCCCTCGTCCCCTGAGGCTGGAGGCAGACATGAGGTGGGCACTTTGTGCCAAGAGCCCAGGGTATTTCAGTGGAAATTGAAGTTTTTCTTCTCTGGGAGCCTTTGGAAAAACTCTACCCTTGATGATCTGCAGGTTGCAGCCTGAAACAGGAGAGGCTGGGCAAATTCTCCTCCACCAGACTGAGTCTGTTGGAGGCAGCGGCCACTTCCCGTAAATCCAAATCCCACATCTGACATAATAAAGAGCCTCAGAGGGCCAACACTATTATCTCTGGAAAGCTTTCAGTGCAAGAAATACTTTATTCTATGTAATGTACACAAACCCTTTCATTAAAGGAGGGGAGAACCCTCATTTTCAGCCTGACCATCATCTCTCACTTATTTATATAACCCAGCCAGCAGTTTCTCTCTGTCTTTGTTCTTCCTCACAGTAGACCAGAGATTCACAATGAATTGTCAGAAATCCTAATTATACACTTCAACAACCATCACCATTTAATTATATAGTGTTACCAAACAATGTCCTACTGTGATTAAACACTAAATATTGTAATTGAAAGGATACAAAAAGCCCAACCACAACACAGGCTATGCAAAGACTGCTGAGTATCTGAACTGTATGTTAGGCAAATATTATGAGCAGAACTGATGGACTAGTGTGGTAAATGTTAAGAAATATAATGGATTTGCAATAGTTTAAGGTCTAGGCATAGCAATGTGGTAAGGATATCACACCACCAGAAGGTCCAACATCCCATAGACTATTAGCTTTAAAGACAAGTCTAGAGCTTAACTCAAACCAGAACAAAAAACAGTAAGTGCCGGTGCTTTTAAATAACTGTCTGGAACAACAGAGATGTGTCTGTCCTCAGTTACTGAAAATCAAGCAAGGTATCACTCAGTGCATGTTTCTGGAACTAAACCCAAAAATCTAATTAGGCATTCAGAAGATAAGAGAAAAATTAGAACAGCTAAAAGAAGATAAAAATAATATATGAATTAAAGACCTGTTCAACGATGGGCAAGACAGCCACAGTAAATCACAGCAAAGAGCTCTCTCAAACCGTATCCCAGTAGAGAAGGATTTAGACTGACTTGCAGGAAGATTATATAGCCAGATCAATAGGGAGATCAAAGCCAGATCATTGGTTTGTGCAACAGCCTCCTGAGACAACCTGAGGATATCCCATCCAGTGAGTCAATTAAAACTGGACTGAACAAAGCATTAGCAAAGTCACAGGAGGGATCTGTCCTTTAGAGTTACAGCAGTGGTGAACTAAGGCCATTTCTGTCTAAGTCTGGACCTTCCATTCTTAAATAAACAAACTTCCTAATGAAATGTAGCTCCTAATTAATATGGTATTATTTGATGATTAATGTATATGATTTTTAGTCTTAATTCAAACTACATTCGACTGACAAGTGTGTATTTTCCCCAACATTCTCTATTTTTACAACACAGATTTAGATGTTAGTGGTCCTGGTAATGGTGTTATATTAACTGGTAGGTAGAAAAAAAGAATAACTCTGTGTTTTGTGGTTTTTGAGATACATTTCTTTTTTGTCTGGGGCTGTGAGTGTGGTAGGTGCTGATAACACTGGCAGTGACACCTGTTCTGCAGAGTGACTCACTGGGGACATGGTGAAGTTGTCCAGAGTACAGGTGGAAAAACCATTCCCTTCATAGGAAGCTTTCACCCTTACTTTTACTAAATTCTTCTGTGACTTTTAATATAATGTTAAGGACAATGCTAAAGAAATTGAATCACTGTTTTACAGACCAAAGAAAAGCTCACCTTCGCCAAATGAAGACTCCAGCCAAGCACAAAGAGGCAACATTTCTGTATTCACCAATGCTGCCACAAATGCTATTCCAGCTATTTACAGAAATTAAACTCTTTTATGTGCCTGCACAAGTCAAATGGGAATACTTGGAGAACATCTGTTCTGTGGACGTTTCTGTGAGGGTACATACGTGCACACGTGCACGTATAATGTGGTTGCGGCAGGTCATTCATATAAGTGCATTATAAAGTCCCATGTGCCTCTGCAAAGTGTGCTTTTAAACTCTTGTAAGTCATATAAATCTAAACAAAATTTCACTAGGTAGTCAGAAATACAGTGGATGCCCTTCTCATTTATTTATCAGGTTTTTTCTCTCCTCCACTACCTGGTGGAGAGGAACAAAATAAAGTTTCAACCATACTTGATGGCATAAAAACTTTTTTAATCTTTTTCCATTAGGGAAAAATACAGAGCTGCTTTTGATGAGATATAAAAGATAATTGTCTGCAGGCTATGAACAAGTATACCCAACTTCATGCAAAAAAGTTATAAAGACAGTGATTTGTTAGCATGCAGGTGTATCTGTATCTACAGGCTTTGTTACATGTTTCAGCTGGAATACTGCCAGGAAAAGCTGACATTAAGAGAACTGAAAAAAGTTAATCAAGGTTTGATGCCTCAAATTAATATATAGACCTTTATCCACCCTTTGCTGGACTTAGTGGTAAGGCTTCTGTTGCCTTCATTAAGAAGCATTCTAATGCAAAAAGTGCCTCTTTTCCAACTGAAAAGCCTACCTGAGGACATTATTTGGAATTTAAAAGGATTACGTGCACATAAAAGAGGAGGTGAAGATATTTCTATTAGTGCTGGATACTTAACAACAGGCACCTTATTTGGAATGTGACTGTGTGACTGGACTCACACCCCAAAACTTAAGAAGGCCATTAGGAAGAACACAGGAGGACCTCACAGAAGAAAGAGGGTACAGAAAATACAGTATGTGTATGTAAGCCTTCTCTGCTCATTTAATTATGGCTGTGAGTGCAATTTGCCGCTTCTGGCTAGTCTTTTCCATGATGATACCAAGACTGCCAAGCTGAGATACCATCACTGAACACAGAGGAAAGGATCTGGGCAGGCACCCAAATATGGCTCACGATCACAAATCCACTAGCTGTAAATTAATTCCTAAACTCCTGACGCTACATGTTCAACTACAGGGGAGAAATTATGTCCAAGTATAAACACTGCTTCTCTGGCAGTGTGCTGTCTTACTCCCCTCAGCTGAATCGAGATACGGCATTAAATCACCTCCAAAGGAGAGGAGCTGGCAGGGCTAGGATTTATTTTTCACCTCTCTGCCCTTCTAGAACCACTTTCTAAAGGCAGGGCTTTTTCTTCAGAAATGCTGCAGGCTTGATGGCAGAGAAAATAAATCTTTTTTCCATCCCTCAACCTAATCAGCCTCCCCAAACCACCTCAGTTTCTGTCTCCTTTTCCTGAATCTTATCTTTTCAAAATAGATGTTTTCCTCTGTGAAGATGGATATGTAGGCTGAGAAGAAGGACTGTGACCCAATGCAGCTACCCTTTTAGCTTTCTCACTCTATTCTTTCATTTTCCCTCTCTCTTTTCATCTCTGTGTCCTGCAGTATCTCTGTCTCCAGAGCTCTTCCCACATCCTGGCTCACAGACACCTCACTAGAATCCAATTTCCTGGATAAAAAGCAGACTTAGAATGAATTCCTCAGGCAATCAGAAAAATTTTCACACAGTTGTGCCAATGTGCAATGGCTGTACAATGTAAGGAGCAAACAGCCCTGATAAATGCATTTTTTCCACCTAATACCATCACTATTTCTGTGGTTTTTTCCCCTACTTAATATTCACCTGTGTCTAGAGTGAAAATTTTTATTCCATAAATTACTACAGGAAGTTTTCTGTACAGAGGTGGAAGTGTGGTTGATGAATGCAATTCACGTTTTCTGTCCTAATAAAGCAAAACCACAAATTTGCACAGTCTTGACAAACACTGAAAACTGCTGAATTAAATCTGCTTATTACAAGTGAGGAAAAGCTATGCAGAAGGGCATCCAGGGCACTGTGGTCACAGACCAGATGATAAGTGACTAACCAGGAATACCACAAACATCCTACCTACCTACCTAGCACTTATCCTCTGCCTTCCTTTGCTTGATAGTTTATGAAATCAAGGAAAACCAAGTATTTGCAAAATATTTTTAATGGAGTTTTAGCGTCTCCAGCTTCAGAGCAGCATGAAGGGGAGAGGGCTGCCCTGAGTCCAGGGGCTCCTCTGATTCCACATCTGCAGAGAGAGGACTCAGGTCTAACCAGGCAATTTGGGATCATTGCTACAAGTCTTATCAAGGGATAGAGGTTAACAGTGATTGGCTTAAATTGAAACAAATGCTTTTCTCATCCAGAATACTAAATTAAAAAGTACATTTTTTTCCACTAAACTTTATGTGTTTTAATGGAGGGAAAATCCTAGGTACTAAAGGACATTTTAATTAAGGGGCAGAAGGCATAACATAAATCTATAGCTACAAGTGGTAATTTGGAAAATTTTATTTTAGACTAGAAGTTGTAAGGGAGACCTCTGTTTATTTTCTTTAACTCATGTGTAAATCTATCATTAAAAGTTCTTGAGAAAGGTACAATCCTATAAAATTTAAAAAAACCAAACCCAAGTCTTAACTTGGGTTTCAGTGGAAGCAATCCCAAGGTAACTGAAAATAAAGTTTACTTCTTGGAAGGGCAACAGTTTAGCAAAGAAGAAGGGAACTGAGTCAACTCAGACAGGCAAGATATGCACATTTTTTGATTTTTTGAAAAATTACTCTTCCTGAAGATAACGCGAAAGCCTTTCAGATTGCAAACCTAAATAGCTGGCTTATGTCTTTTTCATTGGTTTTCAATCTTTTTCTAGACTTGTGACTTTATCATGTCTTTAACTATTTGAAGAATGTTGAAGTCCTGAACTAACAGCTGTAATAAAGTTTGAAAATATGAGGAAAATGGTCCTTTTCTGTACTTATTGTGAAAGGTGGCACACTCTTAGAAAGTTAGCAGAATTGCACACATTTGTGTCAAGCCTGAATTTGTTTTTCAACTTACTTTTTTTTTTTGCAAATACCAAGATTTATTGGTCCTTGAAGAAAAAAAAAAGCCTGAAGCAAATCTGGGGTCAATATTTAACTTCAGGGTCAATAAGCCTTGCTTTTTCACTCCCAAAGAAGTCAATATTGGCTGTTATTTATGCCATACTCTGCAGCTGCTCTTTTGAACTCCAACAGAGAAATACATCGCACCATTGACCCACAGTTTTTCAGCCTAAGTGTGGAGATATTATAATTTATTTGCTCAACACAAGTGTCAAATGCTTTCAGCACTAAACTGCACTAAAAACTCTTGTTCATTATCACAGTTTTCAGTTACACGAGTGTAACCTTCTTGGCTTCTACAGAGTTACATGCAATTTGTATCAGTGCAGGTGTACCACTCAGTCAGGGAGCAGGAACATGTCTTTTCTTACACAGCAAGCTAAAAGCATAGAACAGAAGAGCAGGTGAAGCAGCCAAACTGGCAGCTCAGTGGAAACTTTGGATTGAGAAAAGTAACACATAGCATTCTAATCTCTTTAAGGAAAATCAAATAAACTCAAAAATAACTCTTGTGTCTTCAGAGTCCACAGACACTGAGTCCCTGTACTGCTCTAAGACTTTTAAATAATAGACTGACAAATAATTTTCATGTAATAAGAGTAAAAATATTTTGTTAAAATGTCTCCTAAAAATGTCCATTTCTCAGCAGTTTTATTTGACTTAGAACATTTATTTCTTGGCTGGTTCCTTGTATGCCAAATTTCAGCCCAGTATGAATTTTTCCATGGCTGGGCTATATGTTCCTGAAAGGCAGAGTTGAAAATGTTGAAAACCATGAACTATAGCTAAAGGCACACATCACAAACAGGACTATAAAAAGCAGAGCTTTCAGTGCCAGCAGAACATCTTTAATGAAAAATGTATTTTGTTTGCTAAGCATGCTTTATACATCACTTTCTGATGCTCTGACCGAATCTCATTCAAGTCTCCACAAGGAAGAAATGTTTGAACACATAAGATGTAGCCTTTTCAGGTAAGAGATGAATGTTTTCACTACTTTCCATGCTCTTTTTTTTCTGCACTTCTGGCCTGATCTACAAGAAAAGTGAGGTCCTGTTTGCTCATTTGAATGATGCATTTAAATGACTTAGATAAGACGCTCCGTCAGGCTGTGAAAACAAAAACTTTTAAAAGCGTTTTAAGGTGAATGAGTGGATTCAGCTCCTTCATATCCTATTACATGAATACTATTTTTTACTGGCAAGAGCAATGTCTGTACCATTTTAGAAGATGTTGTGCAGTTGTGGACATGATGATAATTCAACCCTATATAGATTAAACTGTTTGTCCTGGTAGCTCTTTATCAAAAGACGAGAGAGGATATGCCCAGCAACAGTGTAGAAATTGTAAGGGTAGTGTAATTTGTTATGCAGGCTCTTCTCTCTTCAACTTCGTGTTTTGTTAAGAGCTTTACTAAAAAAAAGTTAAAAATACTTACAGATATTTCCTCTAAATGCTCTGCCAAGGTGTATGAGCAAACTCAGGTCAAACTTTTGCTGTACATGGACAGAAGCCAGAGGACAGAAGAGCACTTCATTTTCAATCATTATTTCATTAGTTGCTAAACTGCTTAGCTGCTCCATAATGTTTTGTACTGTCTGGAAACAGCATCCTGCTTTGTGGGAGATCCTTCTTTGGCCTCTCTCAGCCATGGACATAAACTTTCTAAGGTTTCCAAAGGAGTACAAAACTTAATGCATAACTAATATGATGCATACAGGGCAGCCATTCAAGCAAGCTGAATCACAGGATAAGCTGGGACTACTTACAGAAAGTGAACGTCAATGCAGCTAAGAGTATGGTGGGAACAGAAAGCATAAACCCTGTGTGCTGTGCTTGAAGAGCAGCGGCTCCAAAAAATAACAGGGTAGAGATGTCAAGAAAGCTACTAAAGAGAAAATGTTAGGGCAAAGAGGGCAGATCCAGCTTCCTGTCTTACTGCAATGAGCTGGCAGTTGGACAGGTCTTGGGCATGGTAGCATTGATGGGCACCCAGCTCCCCTTGATTTCAGGGACACAGGGACCCTGAAAGCCCAACCCACTGTGGCTCTCCAGCCTTCTCATGGTGGAGACAGAACCTGGAGCCTGGATGACCTTGGACAAGCTCAGTGGCTCAGGGCCAGGCTGGTCATGCAAAGGCCAAGAGAAAAGGTCTCCTATTGCTGGTGACCAAGGGCAGCTCCTGATGGTGTCAGAAGCTTTGAGGGCCACTGGCTCCAGGGAAGCACATAGAATGGTTTAGGTTGGAAGGGACCTTTGCAGATAATATAGTCCAACCCCCCTGCAGTGGGCAGGGACACTGTTACTAGATCAGGTTGCTCAGAGCCCCATCAAGCCTGACCTTGGATATCTCCAGGGATGGGGCCTCCATCACCTCTATGGGGAACCAGTTCCAGTGACCTACCACCCTCATGTTGAATAACTTTTTCCTAATATCCAACCTAAATCTACTCTCTTCTAGTTTAAAACCATTACTCCATATAGGAGGGAGCTGCTATTGAACTTCTCACGTCTGTAGTGGAGAGGCTGCAAGACTTACCAGGTGTTTCCCTCACTATGAGTCTTACCAGAGGACTGGGTTTTACAGTGAGAGACTTAAAGTGAACCAAATGTTTTTCTTATTTGGAAGAAAAACAAACAACAAAAAAAGAAAAACAGAAAACTTGGCTGCAGACCCCAGGTGCTTTAACGGAGCACTGGCACTAAAGGGTGCTTTTATTAAAAGGCAGGAGTAACATATGCCCTTGGCTATAAGTTGGAGGTAGAAAGATGTCTCTTGGAAATGAAGCAAATATTCAAGGAGTGATGGAACAAATTATCATCACAGGGGATTCCCTGTATTTTAATGTCTTTAGATCAAGCTCGACTCCTCATTTAAAAGATATGCTTTAGCCAAAAACAAAGTCATTGGACTTGGCACAGAAGTAACTGGATATAATTGTATGGCCTATCATACACAACAGATCAGAGAAGTTAAGTGTTTTGGCTCTAATCCCGACAAATGGAAATAGGTGTGTCTCTGCTCTGGCCTGCTGCACAGAAAATATATGTCTTTAGGGGAAATTAACAGTGATGACAAGGCGTCTTACTGCCTTGAGGGGGAGATGCCTTTTGGATCCAGCTGAGCTCAGAATTAAGACAGGGAGTGAGCAGATAACCATCCCAGATGTTTTATGGCACTGGATGAGAACAGCAGATGATAAGGGTCAGCGTAGCTCCGCGTACTGGAACACCAGAGATTTTTTTTTTCTGATAAAGCATGGAGTAAGTCTGTTTGTTTAAGAAATAAAACAGAGTGAATCAAAAGGAGTAAAGGCTGGAGGCTAATTAAAAGCTTGTTTCTATTAATCCAATGGGAGAAACTGCTCAGGGACAGTCTACTATGTTGAATCATGGCCCTGTAATACTGCTAGAAAATGCTAAGTGCTTGGTGACTTATCTTCAGTTCTGTTTGTTAAACTCTATCACTGAGAAATCGCTCTGTTGCTTTCCCTGAGAGTGGGCACTACCTCCAGTGTGCAACCTGGCTGTCTACCATGGTCTTCTGTCATTTGGATATCCATCTGTAGAGACAACCTGGGGTGAAAGGACACATTTCTCATCTTGGCTCTTCTTTTTCTTTTTTTCTTTATATAAACAAACTGAATCAAAGTCCTAAAGTAGGTCTGCAGGACCTTCTTCAGAGCTGCTCACCAAATTATGGAGGTAAGCTCTTTTTGTCAAAGTGCAACTTTTTCCTTGAAGTGTAGACAAAGAATAAGGAAAAGTATGAGAGAAGAACAACATTTCAGTCAATTAATACAGACTGGGAAAAGATAATAGTACTAAACCTCACGGATCATGATTACACAAATCAATGAACACTTGATGACAATGCTAGTGACTGCTAAAAGTCACAGTAGAAAAAATAAAGATTTAGGACCAGGAGCATTCTCTGGGACACTGGAAAGCGCTAACTTTGACAGGCTTGCAGAAGCTATTTACTGAAGTACTTTTTAAGACGGACCTCACTTGACATGCACAGAAACCTACTGAGATCCAACTGGTCCCCATAGTTCCTATTCTGAGCATACTTTCTGTTGTATTTGCACCCCTTAATTTAAAATTAAATGCTTACAACAAAAGAAGTATAATGAATGATATAATAAATTAAATACTGGAAGATTGCTAGGAGTACTGGACAACTGTGCATGAAGGCTTAAGCATTAAAACCTGTTTTCTTACAAACTTTCCTTTATCTGCATTTGCTGGGATGGTTCCCCCAACTAGCAAGAGAACAAAGACTAAAATGTGGGGGTTTTGGTCAGCTTTTCATGGCATAACAGGTAATCAACACACCAGTTTTTTATGGCCAAGAATCTTGCCTCCCTGTGAGCTGTAACTTGAATCATTCACTGCATTAGTCACAGCTGGAGGTGGCTACATTCTGCTTCGAGCCACAACTCTGCTGTGGTGGGAGAAGGGGTAAGGATGCTTTTGTGAATCTGCAGCATGGCAGTGACTCTGACATCGAAGGGGGACAGTCACTGCAGAGAGCGTTTGGACACCTCTGCTTCAGGGCTACTTCAGGGATGTTCACATTCATGCTGAGTTTTTCTGCAGCCTGTAGGTCTATTACTGGTTTTTTCAACTTTTTCATCTAGTAGGCAGCAAAATGTGGGAGTCTGAGAGGCCAGACATACTATATTATTCAGTCTGACACCTATTAATAGATAAAATGCCATTGTAGTGCTGGGGGTGCCTTAAATTAACAGTGTTGCATTTCAGCAAGGATGCTTAATGTGTTATGAAAGAAAGACTGAGGGCCTGTGTCTTCTTAACTCAGCTGAATAGTACCTGGCAATCTTACAAAGTGAAAAGCGTTGCCATGAATTTTCATTAAGGCTGTGTTCAGATTCAGTGCCAGTTCCCATTGGCTCGCTCTGTCTTCGAGATAAGCTGCAGATTAATCTATTTTACTTTCTTACAGTAGCAAGGCCAAATTATCTTTGTACCTGCTCCAGTGGAGCCTCACAAAGTTAATGTCATCACACAGATGAAACTCGGACCAAAATTTTGTGTGCTGACTGTTGCCCGTTCCCTGCTTTTCAGCTCTTTTTCAGAAAGAGGGCAGCCCATCCTTCAGTTATGTGTGGGATAAAGAATGCTACCAAAGACACTGCTTCTAAAATTTAGACTTCTACTTTGCTTGATCAAGACTTTCTTTGGTGAATGTAATTTATTTAAATAAATTGAATTTGCTTAGCAGCTATTACAGACTAAAACTCAGCTCTAAGAGATTATTATCATGAATTAGGATAATTTTCTGTAGTGTAAATTTACCTCATAAATCAAGTCTGGTATTCATATGGCCTTGCAGATGTGCCAACTCACTTGCAGCTGTGGGCACTTGGAAATTGGCAGAATTTGTCCCTAAATCTGTAACTGTTTGATGACACAATTAATTTATTATGACCTTCAAGTGAACAGATTATTTAAAGTTGTTTTATAATACACAGTTTCAGGACAGCCAGCACAAAGACATGACTGTTGGTAAAAATGAGGGGAAAGTGGGTTTTTCTAGTTCTGCCCTCATTACAGTTTTTCAAATATATCTTCCTCTGCCTCTGACATGCTGGTCAGGAGTGCAAGTGTTTCTTCAGTATTGCCACACCATTCAGTTTGACATGGAATAGGAAAAAGAGATGCTCTCGCACCACAAGAATGTAAAGCACTTCCAGGTTCAGGGGAGTTACTAAATAAACAGCCTACATTTCAAAATTACCTGGCAACTCCCATTGAAATTGGGAGCATTCATCAAAGAAACAGTTTAACATTAAATACATGAGTAGGAGGTTATCTGAAGTTGCTGGTGGTTGAGGTCTTTTGAAATTTGGTCTATTACTACTATTTAGCAAGTGCCTTCATAGCCAAGGTCCCTGTTTTGAAGACTCAGGACTAATCCCACCTCCTTATTTATTTTTGTCAATTAAAAAGTGACTGGAGTTCCTGATTTTGGCTGGGCAAAAGTGAAACAAAAGCTCTAGAAAAAGAAACCTACGTGTTTGGGACAATCACTGAATTCATGAGGAAAGAATCTATGATTCAGCAACCGCAGAACAGAAAACAGAAGCAATTTTTTTTTTCTGTAACATTAACATTTTTCCAACAGAAAATTCTTTACTTAAGTCACAAAAAAATTGCATAAAATTTTAATTTTTAGCATAACCCAATTTTCAGCCCTAAAATGTGCCATATTCACTAGATCTACTGTATTCTGTTACATTTGTTGGAGAAATTTTGACTATGCTTTTCTGTAAGTACACTTTGTCCTTTACATACAAACTGCTAGTCATGCTGTCTACCTTAAATAGCACAGGAACAAAAATTGACTCTCAGCAGGCAGTAGTTTGAAATATCTTGTCCTTCTACTGCTGAGATACACCGAGAAAACTCATAATTGCAGGTTTTCAATGGAATTTGCTGCTTTTCTGAGCAATTTTTTCCTTCTAAACCAAATTCTCAACTCTTACATCAATGCAAATCTAGGATAACTCCAGGGTGGTAACTCTAGATCTAAATTCGTACAAATCAAAACAAAACAGCACCTGAAGCATTTAAGATATTACTTGTTGAAATAAACTGTAGAAGCCATGTCCAAAAGCTGTGGCTTTGTTGTTTTAAGATATTTAGTGGGACATCCAAAAGAACTTCCAAAGAGAGGTCATCAATTCAGAACAAAAATTATGTTCAAAATCAGCTTATGGTCCCAGGACCAAATCTCTTTGTAGTCCTTTCTGGTTCCCTGTCAAGGCAGTGCTTCCAGGAACACCCTCAGAGATTCTGAAAACTTGCAATGATAAGTCTGGGCTGTAGTGAACAATATCATTAGGAGAAATTATTGCAAAGTAGAGTCTCTCTGCAAGATCATCACACACAGTTGTAATGCCTCCTGTACTTAAACTATCTTCCTCCTTCATGTACATTGTATGTGAGAAAAATCTAAAGGCTCACTTAGTTTTACAAAGTGATCTTAATTCAGAACACCTCATAATTAACAGCACATCATTTAGCCAAGGCAGTACTTATGAAAGTGAGAGGTTGAAGAATAATGTAATCCCAGCCCACATACCTCCATCCTGACCCAGCTTCCCTGCTACTCCAGGCCCAGGCCTCTCTTCTAATTTAGCTAGTTAGTTTGGTAGATACCAGAGACATAGGAACCAGGCTGGGATAAATTACCCTCTGAAACCAGACTTTGAATTTTAGCATTTAGATAAGGTAAAAATTGAGTTACTCACATGTGGTGCAATAACTCACTATTCATTTATCTTCAGTCTTCTTCACACATTCCTATCTTCCCCCTCAGAAACATCCTGAGGGATCTACAGGTCTCTGATACTTGACTGACAGTACCTAATTTCCCTCATATGAACATATATACAGCTAGATATTGCACACCACTTCTGCTGGTATCCTGCCTGCCTGAGCAATTCCAGCTCTCCCTGTGATAGGAAAAACCTTGTGCAATACGAGATTAAAACCACCAGAAATCCCTCCTATAGGTGTTTATAACAACATGTTTATTTTCCATGTTGTTTCAAAAGAGAGCGTGTCAGTGGTTCATTCCTTGCTGGTTTATGAATAAACCTCAGATTTTTAACTCAGGATGAAGCTGTCATTAAATCCTACAGGTTCTTTCTTTAAAAGTTTCTACAATGAGCTTTCCTCATATTCTTTCTGCTAGAATTTTGGACCCTAGGTTGGCCACCTCTTGACTCAATGATTAAAATCCCTTTGTGACCAGATTCCTTGCATTTCTTTCTGATCTCCTCCAGAAGACCTCTGTGGCAGGTGCTACCTCCCTTTCTCCCATCTGACTCCATCGTATTTCCTGCATCCCTCTGCTACGCCCACACTTCACCACCTCTGCAACACACACATGTGCCTGCTGGTTGCTCCAGAGCAACCAATGTTCCTAGCCATCCTCCCACTTCTAATGTCTCTCTTCTCACACCGTGGCCTTTCCCCACCTCCTTTCACTTCTGGCATGGAACAGGAAGCTGGGCCTCCTCTCCATCTTCTGTGAGTGGAGAAGCACCTAGTCCTTGTGCATAGAGCCCCAGCTGTGCTCCATCACCTTCTCCTCCCCCCTACTTCTCTGCAGAGGTTCCTGGTGCCCTTGAGATTCAGTGGTTGCATTACACAGTCATGTGCTGCCTGGTCATCTTCTGGATTTGCTCATGTGGTGCACATTCATGCTCTTAACCTGGAAGCAATTCAGAGAAGTGGTGGATGCCCCCTCTCTGGCAGTGTTCAAGGCCAGATTGGATGGGGCTTTGAGCTCCCTGGTCTGGTGGGAGGTGTCCCTGCCCATGGCAGGGGGGTTGGACTAGATGATTTTTAAGGTCCCTACCAACCTAAACCATTCTATGATTCTATGAATATGTTACAGTTTGAACGGTGCAACATAAAGCGTATTATAAGTAGACTTACTGAATATAGTAGTACAGCTACTCTGCCTGGAGTCTTGCCAGAGAGGGCTTTTGAAACACTACAGAACAAAATTGGTTAAAAACAACTCCCAAGCCCCCTAACATCCTCCCTCCCCCCCACACCCGGAGTTGCTGAAAGATCAGGAGACAAAGAAATCGACCCATTTCCAAGGCAATACCACTTCAAGGAAGGCTCAGAAGAATATCTGCTTTCCCTGAATCACAACATGCCATGTAAGGAGGCTGAGACAGAAACAGATGTTGACAGTATATCAAAAGACAGTTACCACCATGCTGATAAACTTGTTATCTGAAGGCTGCAGTTGTCAGAAGGGCTTTGGTACTGACCTCAGGCCCACCTGGCTGTTGAAAGAGGACACATCAATAGAAGCGCTCAGCCAGAAACAGCCTAATGCAAAACCCATATTCAGCACTGCATCCTTTCAAATGGCAACATAATCTCCAACAAGATGCGTGAGTATATGGAGAATATGCCTGTACAGCATAAAATACCTGGCAACTGTGGTGGGTACTTAGCAGAGTTCACCACAGTATGTGGGTTGTGGCTGAAAACACCACCAGAGCACAGGAAATACAGATGAGTTAGATCTACAAAGCAACTGGATTGTAGGGCAGTTGACTTCCTTCGGCCAGCATGTTTTTTTAAAATATTTCCAACTAAATATAAAAGCCAAGAGCCCAGTCATGTAGGAGGGATAGGGTGCTGTGTTTCAGCAAGCTGGTGAAGGCAGTGTGGGTAACCAGCAGGGCCTGATAGTAGGAAAGACTGTAACTGAGAAGAGAGTTGCAATGGCTGGATGTATAAGCAAGATTAGAGACAAGGTATAACTCTGTCTGGTGACACTACTGGAATAATGTACATCATTTTTGCATCCACTCATTGAAAACCTGCAGTGCAGCAATGGCTGGGACAGTACAGACGAAAAGATGATAAAAATCTATCTTAAAATGAGAACCTAAAGAGGGCCTCATTTTACTGAGTTTATCGAAGATGAAGCTAAGCTGACTTATTCATGTTTTGTTCATAAATGAAACCTTTTCTGATAATACAGGGCTTTCTAGTAAAAAAAGTCATGATAAGAGCCAATGTAGTTGACAGTGAAGTTAAACATATTCCTAGAATACACAAGCTGATGATTTTTATCAGAGGAGATGATTAACAATGGGAGACAGTGGAAAAGACATTTAATGGATTCTCTCTGTCACATGAAATTTTAAAATTAAGACTGGATGTCTTTTTAAAAGATAAGCCTTAGCTCCAGAAAAAAAATTTATGGGCATCATTCAGCAATTACTCTGTCTTGTATTATGCAAAAGGTCAAGTTCCACGCTCATAATGGTCCCCTCTAGTTGTAAAGCTGTAAATGCCTATGCATTTTTAAA
The DNA here is from genome assembly GCF_000695765.1 of Mesitornis unicolor. Lineage (NCBI taxonomy): Eukaryota > Metazoa > Chordata > Aves > Mesitornithiformes > Mesitornithidae > Mesitornis > Mesitornis unicolor. The sequence goes on along the minus strand of NW_010190891.1, from coordinate 46,298 downwards.
GCACTCTAAGCCCTTGAAAACAGTTAACTGCACCAAACTATATGATTATAAAAATGAGTCACTGTCTAGATGGAGAGGCTGAAGAGGGTATCTTGCAGCAGCTAGTAGCCAGCTGCTATGCTTATAGGAAACGGACTCAACTGCAAAAGCAAACATATGGATGCCTGTGCAAACCACGTGGATGTCTGTGCAAAAGACTCCCTGAGGGCACAGAGGCTGTCTGAGCCATGTTGGGTTCTTCTTTGGCTCAAAGGAGATCAGAAAGGAAAATATTAATAATATATCATGCTTGTTCCCTTTGTGCATTTGAAGGGATTTTTAAATCTGAACTCAGTTTTCCTGTTGTACCAGCAGTCACCCTGGCTTCGTCTCTCTCACATTTAGTAACAGCCCTTGAGTTGGGACTCATATTTGCAAAGCCAGGTGGGTCAGGCCAGTCCTGTTCAGACTGGTGGGGCATGCAGGACTCAAGTGTCGCTAGAGCCCTGCTGTTCTGTACCATCCTAACCTGAAGACCTGGCTGGCTCCAGGGCACTTGGAGGTTTAGCCTTCAAATAGGGAGCTAATGTCACAGTACAGGCTGGCAGGCATTACTTGGGAGGAATCAGTGCTGGTCTGTTGGGAAATTTGGGTCAAAGCAGAAACTGAAGACGCACCAGACACATATGGCAACTGATAGGTCCTGATACGGTTTGGTGGTGTCTTTTCATTTCTCTCTCTCTCCGGCTACTCAAAAAAGGGCAGGGACAAACTTCTCTTCTTCCTTTGCTGTTTTAGGAGAAAGCTTTTTAAAGTATTGTGAGGCATCAGGGTAAGCTGTTTAAAAGGGAACTCCTAAACAACACACAGGAAAATCACATTTAAAAAAAAATCATCTCCACAACTATTCCAGTGTGTTTCAGAAGAGTCACTGTGAATAAATTATTTCTGCAGTCACTTTTCTTACTAAATGGTTTACTCTCTCCTTGGACACCAAAACAGCTTTCGCTTCACCTTTCACTTTGCAGGGAACTCATGTAATTGAGACAAACATTGACATGTTCTTTGGCCTTTTAAATAATTTCTTTTACTCCACTTGTACAATATTAGCGAAACTCCGAACATCTTTGAGAAAGAACAGGCAATCTGTTGGTAAGAGCCTTTGACTCTCAGACCTTGCAAATGCCTCACCCTACAGGACTGCTTGTTTATTCATTCTGCTAACATGAAACAGTGCTGAGAGCCCCAGGTTAGCACTGACCTTGTCCCTGGACTCACTGCACCACAGCATTACTGCACCTATAGCACTGAGCAGCACTGCTGCACCAGTATGGACACATGAGCTCAGTACCTTTGTTTTGTGTCCTGCTATCCGATATGATGAAATGCATCCTTCAGCACTTAGGCAGTATTTAAATAAAAAAGGACTTATGCATATACAAGTTTTGAGAAAGCTTTTGGAAAGACACTGGCATAATGTAAAACGGATTTTGAAATTACACAACACTCCTGATCCTGCAAGACAATGTTCCGCTTCTGTCTTTGGGTTCAAACTCACAGAAAGCTTTGCCTACACTATCACACTAGCCCTCTCAAGAACTGGTTTAAAACAGCATTACCTTCCCTGGATACAACTGAGTTTCTCCCTTTCCAAAAAAAGAAACTTTAATGATCTTCAAATATTAGGCTTTCTAAGAGGACCATAAGCCAAAATCTACTTGACTTTCCCTCTCAGCCTCCCTGTCTTGAAAAGCAAACTTCACATCTGCTTGTTATCAGTAGTTATCTCACAGCAGGCCTCTGAATCATTTAGAAAACTCAAAGCACATGTTTATCCCTGCTGAGGAACCAGTCATTATGATGCTATTTACAGGCCCTTGGTGACCCATGCTCACTACATGGTGTAGAAAACTGCCAAAGATTTTGTCTCAGGGGTTCTCACTGCTGCTAGGTTTAATTACTTACCATCAGCTTTTCAGCCATAAGGCTGCACTCCTTCCTTTCAAGCTGCACTGAGGCATGCCTGTGCAAGGACATGTGGGAAAGCTAAGATAAATCAATTAGACATATGAAGCACGTTGCATGTGAATTAAAGCAAGTTAAGTCCTCATCTGGTTACTCTTATTCAGCAGAATAAAAAGGCTTTCACTTTCCTGTGTAGATGTCAAAGCTGCGCCATTTTACAGTTGTAATGTGTCCTGAAAAGCAATGAGGGGCCAGAAAGAGATGATGTGTCCTCCTAAGACCAAAGTCTGCTTCTCACAAAAAACCACTGTGCACACACTGTCCTTCAGGGCCTTTCTACTTAGATGACCAGACGAGCCTTGTATTTCTTTTAGTACAAGGATAAATAACTACATCACTACAGGATGTTCAAAAGAGGCTTACTTTTTGCGGGACATGAAGTTTGATCCAGGACTAAGCTTCCACTGATGTTCAGAGCCTCAGATCCAGCTCAGGCCATGCGATAACCATGCTGAGACAGCAACTTAGGTCTGTATTTTTGATGTTCAGGAAAGCCATTCAAAGGTCTGATCTTACAGCCAGTATACAGCTTGAAACTGCTCCTTTCTATACCAAAGAGAAAATTTCCAGTATGAAATCTAGAACTTTGCCATTCTAGAGAAAAAGGCTTAGGCTATTGGTTTCTCCTTGTGCAAAGAGGGGAAATCTCTTCACATCATTCTTCTTAACCCTCTTGAAAATCTGTGCAGGGATAGTCCTACATTTATTTTTTCATGATTTTGTGTCAAAACGGAGCCCTATGTTTTTTGCTTTCCAATGAATACTTTCAGCAGTGATCCATATCTAGCTTTTTTTTTTACCTCTAAGTATTTTAACAGGTTAAAAAGTTCTCTTAAAGTCTCTGCAAGACTCCAAGAAACATCAAAAATCCCAAGACTGTCTCTTTGTCTCATTTTGCTATAAAATAATTTGAAAAGGTAACAGCATCAGATGGGGGTGTGCTGTCACTGCATTCAGAGGATGTCTCTATGAGGGGACATAGAGAGAAGGGACCTACAATGCCAGATTCCAAGTCTTACGATATGTATGTGAAAATTCATCTGAAGCTACTTAATGTAGCATATCTGTATGATGTACCAATTACAGACAGAAACATCTACTATAAATTCTATGAAGGAATTATAAGGTGTCTGTCATCTTTTTAATTTAACCAAAACCCCAAAAGAATTAAAAAAACCAACAACCAAACAAACCAAAACTCTTCAGCAGATTGGAAACAGTTGAATGATATCAAGATTTCCATTTCTTCATGCGAAGAAGTATCTGTAGTTGACAACTTCCACCACATGTTCTGCACGCCGCCTCATTTCACGCTGTTGGAGGGATGTTTACATAGCCACTCACAAGCATTATGTTCTTTAATAACATAATATAGAGAACTGGAAAAGCTTAAAGAGAAAGTACTTGGGTACAGATAGGTCAAAATCAAAGCTAACACTAACTTAACTATGCCTCAATTCTCATGTTCCTATTACCAAACTAGTATAAAATTTGACTACAGTTAACATTTCTGGCTTTACCTTGAGAAAAACCATGGAAACTTGGGGTTGGATTAAAAACATGCTTCAACTGCATTGCAATGCGACACTGGAAAAAAGGTCTAGAGTAAATATATACAAAATATCTGTTCTGTCATGTAAATAGATATTAAAAGTTTAGTTAACATTCCACAGTGGTTTGACAGAACAGACTTCGAGGAAATTAAATTAGAACATAAAAATGTGTGTGCAGCTTTTTTTGCACATCCTAGTGCCACTGGTCCAGTTCAGTAAATGCTATGGGGCTGCCAAATTACTTAGAGGCAAAATGTGTATTCTGAGCCTGCCTTCATTGAAGCAGTGCAGTACAGTTTTCTTTAATTCTCCAGTTTCTGGCTCACACAGGGACTTGGACTGGCCTGGTTCTTTTTGCTGGAGCTTGGCCTGTGATGAAATGCTAGAGATGCACAGGCATCACATACAGGAGGGAAAGACAGTGATGGACTGGAAGGGGTTGTTTCTGCTGCTGTTGAAGGCTGTCATTCTCCTCTCACACCAGAAGCTCATGATTTGGAAGTGGCAGCACCCTCCTGGTTAGGTCCCCACAGAGTATTTGCTTAACTGAAGGCTTTACAAACTTTTCTTCAGGCCCTGGTCTTGCCATAGTTAACCAAAGCTCTCCCCTTTCATTTAATACTTCTTCAAGATGTAATTACTGCAATGAGAGCATTGGAGTTACCCCGAAGATCACTCAGAGGCAAGAGCTGCCACACACTCTGGATTCTCACTTGCTAGGAATTGTTCACTGCAGGCGACATGTCACAACAACTCTTTCAACACACTGTACAGATTCACATCTCTCATGTTCAAAGTTGCATTAATCTTGACTAGCTGAGACACAGGGAAGCTGGCGTCTTTGCGCTAGCTTGCTTAGGTTGTAAAACCAAGGGCTTGATCCACACAAAGCTTAGGCAGCATCTCACTTTTGGCTACAGTGAATTCCCAAGCCTTTTACAGCTGGACCTCACTGCTTCTGCCCTCTCCTTTGCTGCGTCTTTACTCCAGGATCATCCTGGTGCCTCCATCTGCACAGACCTTGTTGTCGAGTTCCTTTGGTGCCCCTCTGCCTTCTCATCTTCTCTCCTTGCTGGGCCCCTGCCACATGTGGATGAAAATGCAAGCTAATGCACCCCTGCAAAGCTGTGTTGTGCTCTGCTTGACATTGTGCCTCATGGAACTGAGCAGGAGCTGGTGATCCGTAACTCACTCACCTTGGGAAACCAAGATACAACTCAGAGAAGGCACCAGGCTGAGCAGGGATGCAGGTGTAATTGTGTTAAGTTATCACCTTAAAAGGTGGACGGTCTGTACCAGGCAGTGGTTGTCTAGGAGGTGTCATGCCCACTGGAGAGCCAAAGCTGAGGCTCAGCTTCTCAGGGCTGTGCTCTAACCTCTGGTTCACCTAACTGCAGCTCCTAATAGTAAACACCATAATGGAAAACCTGGCATAACTTAGCAGGGATAGGGTCTTGAAGGCTACAAAACAACCTCTTTTGCATAAGAATGCAACCATAACTGTTTGAGTTCAGCTAGCCCTTGTTTTGATCTGGATGCAGCCTGTTTATACTGCCTGATTGTAGTCATTCCTGTGGCTTAGTTTGTTTGTTTACAACAGTACTCAGGAGTTTGGGAAAAAGTTGCAAAAGATTCAAATAGCAAAAATGGCAGTCATTCTTTAAGGTTTATAGTTTAAAGGAGGGCTTTAACATGCCTAACGATATTTCTGCATAGTTTATCAGTATAAATCTGGGGACAATTTCTGCAGTGCTGAGGAACAGCTAGTTCTGAGATCAAGAAAAAGAAAAGGAGGTGACACCACCCTCCTTTTATGTCCCCACATAGTATTTGCATCACGGAAGGATTTACAGCTGTATTACTTATTTCCATTCTTTCCCATAATCAAATGAACTTTCTGAAGATGTTCTGAGCTGGTTTTGTATGCTATGTTTCCCATACTTTGGTATATATATTCCAAAATCATCCCTTTTTTCCAGGATTTGTCAATCTTACTGATGCATCAAACAAAAGGATCTCAACTTTCTCATAGGCTGGTTGGAGATAGTACAGATCACCCGAAGAAGCAATGGTCTGGTACCTTATTTAGCAAGAATCAATGGGGAAGGGGGACTTTGAAGAAAGCGCTCTATGATAGTTAGGAGCTGCAGTCCAGAAGATTTCGAAGAGGATATTTCACTTCTACATTCATTAGATACATACACTTGAAATTTTCCCTTGCTTTCTGATGCAAGGCCCTAAAACTTACAGTTCTGGATTGAAATAGTTCTTGAAGTGGGACGTCAACAGCTTGCTTTCTTTTAACAGCAGTTAAGCGCTCTGACATATCCAAACCCCCAAGAGTTTTCTAACTAACCTCCCTGTGGACACTTTCAGGTGAAATGCTGTCTCCATACCCTTTGCTTCTCCTCCAGCCTACACCTAAATTACCAGATTTACACAGTGCAGTATAACCTTTTGGTGTGACACTGATGACAATCACTTATTGTGCCCGATGTATGTTCTAGAAGGCATGAATGTTTAATTCAAGATGTTCATTCTATTTTTGCCTGAACCAGTTTTGCTTTGCCTTTTTTTGTCCTTTGTTTCATTGAACCTTGGTGTGTTGAGATGTGCAACTTCATGCTCCCCCTCAGTATTGAGGATTGCTCTGGCTTGTGGTGAAACATTCATCTTACACTTTCTTCCCTCTTTGTTCACATCTGGAGCGAGGCATGATGTCATCAGTGTGGTATGTCATCTGCCTCATCTCCCCTGGTAAAAATGAGGAAATTTGCTTGATGCTCAGCATTCATTCAAGAGTCCTAACGCAACATGAAGCTGCTCAGAGCAGCTTATGGGCTTTGCCTGGTCTGATTTATCTGCGCCATCATGCAACTCTCTGGGAGGATTTTAACAGCCATTGCCTTGCTCTCAGAAAAAAATAACTCATCTCATTCACAAATTCCCATTCCTCTCTGCCTTTCCCCTAGCCTTGAATCCCATTTCTGTGACTTTAAAGGTGAATTATTTTTTTGTTTCCCTTTCATTCCAGCAGAGAGATGGCCCCTTTTCTGTTTCAATGGGGTCCGGGCCTTCCTGCCGCAGCTGCTCTCTCCTGGCCAGCGGCCGACTCTCTCATCTGAGCTCGCTCTTAATGTAGCTTATTTTTCTCTGTCTTACTTGTTTCATTCTTTGCCTTTTCTTCAGGCTGGACCTCACTTAATCAATCTCAGTCTTAGCCCTTTTTCCTTTCAATTCAGCCTTTTCTGCTCTGCTGGGTTTGGGGGTAAAGGAAACAAGGCTTCCTTGAAGTGATTTACTTACTCTCTTTTTTTCTGATTTCCTTACTCTTCTTTTCCTCTGCCAGGGAGGTCAGGCGAGCTCTGACCTTGGGTGCAAACTAGAACATTTGTGGTTGCAACAGAAACAATTCTTTAATTAATTAAACTATCCAGAATTTGCGGAATGAAGCCAGCAGAGCTCTCCAGCCCACTAAGCCCTGCTGCGCTATATCTCCCAGCACCTTCCAGGCTGAAGCTCGCTCTCAGGGAATAAAGTCATGACTCTGATACCATCCTTCCTTGTGAATCAGCAACAATGCAATTCAAACATATTTATTTGTGTACATTTATTTTTAGCTTTTAAAAAAATTAAAGTAACCCTTAAAACTCGAGTTGTTCTGAATCCTTACTTTGCTTCATGTGGCTTTTGTTCATATGACAGAAGAGTTGCAAAGTTGTTAGACTTGAAATATCTGTAGGATTCTATAAGAAATAATGATATGAAATCTTTATTGGAAAGAAGTAGTGCCTATGTTTGCTCCTATGGATGGCAGTAGGCACATACCATTGAATCCCGTGGGAACAGAATGCAGCCCTTCAGTTTCCATCTGAAATATTTTTAAGACCATATTGACCCGAATGGGTTTGAGAAGATAAAGAAATACTCTTTAGGAGACATTTTTTGTCTGCATAACACCTGTTCATAGAGATTGAGCCACACTCTCTAGGAGTGCCAGGGTCACTCAACCAAGTAAATGATTCAGGGAAAATACAGGACAATATCAAAACACCATTTGCTTCCATGGTGGAGGGTTATCTTACCAGGTCTTGAGCATCTAAGCCAACTGCTTTAGCAGTGTCAGCTGACATAAAAGCTATGGCTGACCATTCTGATATAAAACCATAAATGACTGGAAATAATGAATAATCCATGGAGAAATTGTCCTTAATTAATAAGCACATTTCTTTAGAGCCCTAAGTTTGCTATGCAGTGTTCAGTAGCCTCCTGTTATGAGTATCCAGACTATACCACACCATCTGCAGAAGTAAATAACTGCATCTAACAGAAGTCTCTCTTTATTTAGAGCTGCAGGGGGAACTAATTAAAGGTAACTGAAACCACAGCTGCTAAAATAATTATATGGCATCTAAACTAAAAAAATGAGAAAGCTCTCATTGTTTCTCAGTGTGACGTATGCAGAATATGATTGGAAACCTACCATCACCTTAAACAGCATAATTGTGACAAACAATGTACCTAGAACTCTATAGGATACTGTTTAACGTAGATATGTGTAACATTCATGTATGTACACACAGACAGATACACACAATGTATACAAGGACCTTTTTTAGTACTCTTAAGAGCTGCATATAGTCTTGAAGACTTAGGACAGAGAAAGATGTATTATAAACTGCAATGAAGAGATGCTCACTTTTTTGCAAAGCAAAGTGTTTTATAATCGCACATGGAACTGATTGTTTGGAATTAAATACATTAAACATTACTCAACCAGTCTTCAGTTAAGAAAAATTTTCTTTCAGTCATTTTCATGTGACGAAAAGGCTTGCACTCCATATACATTCAAAGAATGGCAATATTGAAGCTTGGAAAAAGAGTTTCAGATGAGGTTTGAATGATTCCAAACTCAGGGCTCAGTGAGGAGCTCAAATTTTACATTTCCACAGGGATGCAGCTGTCAAAAAGAGGTAAAATAAATTGACAAAAAGCACCAGAAAACTAATCTGATTTCATAATTTGGACCTTATTCAAAATAAGTTCTTTAAAATGAAGAAGAGGAAGGATGTGCATTTGAACTCCCTTGTACTTTAACTATTTCTCTCCAAATTATTATCTTCATGACATTTCAGTGTCTTTCTAAACTGGCTAATGCAATCAGGTCTGCAAAAGACAGGCATTACCATAGACTGATCCAAAGTTGGATCTGGCTTTAATTTCATAAGCGCATTCTTCTCCCTATATCCAATCCAGTGTTTGTTATTAATCACTTTAAATATTTTGGAGTAACAGTGTTTCCCCAATAAAGCCATGGAAAACTTGTGGGGAAGCACAGGGCACTCCCCCAAGGGTGCACACCCTCCCCAGCCTTCCGAAGTCCAGCACCTTGGGCTTCTCCAAAGCAATATCCCCATATCCATCTCCATTCATTGACTTGCACTTCACTCTTGGGGAACAAAAAGTGTGGCCATCTATAATACAATTATCACATACTTTACAAACAGTAAGCTTGGTTTTGCTGCTCTTCGAAATGACAGCCCAGCCAACGTGCAAATATCTAAGTAGCGTTCAGCACCACAAAACAAAGTATTAATAGTTTGTTATAAAACAATTCTAATGAGAACCTTGGTCACATTATAGTACAAATATTACTTGGAAATAAGAATAAATACCAGAAATTAAATCATTTCCATACCTTGGAAACAACACAGTGTCCCCTTGGAGATGGAGAAAAGGAGATGAGGCCACAAGTTGGCAGGACAACAGCTGCATTTACCACTTGAAACAATATATGGTCAGCAAACATCCATTGCTGAAAGACCAAATCTCCAACTCAGATATTACTTTTGTCATCACATGTGGATGTGAAAGATGGAAATCTACCAAAGACATACACAGAGTCTGAATGCTTTTGAAAATAAAGACTTTGGAAAAATACTAGGCACTAAATGGATTTCAGGAATAACATACACCAAGATACACCAGAGCATCCAACAACTCGTTATGTCTCAAATGAACTAGAAAAAAAACCCCTAATGAACAATGACAGGCAAATGGTGAGGAAATATGTAAAGAATGAAGCTGATTTGTATGCCATAACAGGCACTGAATAGGGCAGTGGATAAACCCTCAGAAAGCCTGACTAAAAGAACTACCTCCTTCAAGCCTACTGGGAGGAGGAGAGGAATAGCCCATAACAACATGCTCAGCATGAAAGCAGGAGTTCCAGTTAGTCAGGGACAGCAATGCCTCTTAAGTGTCCTAAGAAATGCCAAGTGGCTTAAGGAAGGATTCAGACCCAGACGTGACAATTTTCACAAAGTCATCTGTCTCATTAATTTTTTAAAAAAATAGTTTTATTTAAATTTTCCCCATTGCCCTCTCATACCTCACACATTTTCCTTGGTACAGCCAAGGAAAACCAGCCCAGGAGCCAGGATGTTGACTTGGAATGGACAGTGTCCTTCTGTTGGCTTCTACTGGGGCTCAGAGCAAGTCATGCAGGCACAGCCTCCTAAAAGCACTATATCATCTTGTCCTGGTTTTGCTGGAGTTGAACTGTAGAATTCCCTTTTAATGCTATAGCCAGAGATGGATTTCTGATAAGATTATTGTTTCCATTCTCGCCAGCACCTGAGGTTTCTTTTTTTTTTTCCTTCTCTTTGCACAAGAGAAAGTTGGGGGGAAGCAAAAGCCTGGAACTCTCTGGGATAGGTGACCCAGGACAGATGATCCAGGTATGATCCAAGCTGACCAATAAAGACGTTGCTTTATTGCTTTATTATAATTGTTCCTATTTTTGTTACAATTAATTTGCATTATTATTATTTAAGTTTGGGTTGTTTTAATTATTAAATTTTGAGTTCTTTACTTTTAATCTCCTGATTCTCTCCCCCATCCCACTAGGAAAGGGGAGAGTGAGTGAGTGTACTGCGTGGTGATTTAGCTGCTTGCTGGGTTAAAACACGACACATCTGAAGCTGCAAGTGCAAACCTTCTGTGACTCTAAAAAATGCCTTAACAAC
>NW_010190891.1:15681-35682 GCF_000695765.1 Mesitornis unicolor | reverse complement strand
GCTGAAATCAAAGAAGCATTAAGAGACAAGCAAAAAACATCACCTTGCAACACTGAAAGCAAGTGTGAATTAAAATCCAAAAGATATTCTGCACAGTTTCTCTTTTTTCCCAGAGTTGTTTCTCATTGCTGCTCTGATGGACTCTGTATGAATCCAGGAAGCAAACAGGCCTAAGAGAGGTATTTGGAAGCTATAGATTGACTGTATGAGGCCTGCTCTCAATTACAGCAGAGTTGGAAGGAGTGCAAATGAAAACCAGACTGACAGTCTGGGTATTTTATGTCTCAACGAGATCTGCAAATTTAGATAGTTTCAAGAATATCACACAAAAAGTTTATCCATAAAAGGCTCAGAGGCTGAATGGTCTCAACTTGTAGTCATCTTCATTTTGACTTGATTGAAAACATCATTCCCCATCTCAGATGGTATGTGGGTCACATCAGTGGAAGGAGATGAGGTTCACCCTGCTGGTGCCCTTTCAGATCAAATGCATTAAGAATGACCCTGACATGCCAGTAGTGTTCACTGACAGTCTCTCTCCCTCAGATGCTGCAGAGGTTATGCAAATCATGGTGTTTATGAGCTGCTACGCAAAACCGAAGCCACATTTGGTAGAACTCCCCCTTGCATTTCACTGGCTTGTGAGCCCACCCAGAGGAGCTGGAAACGTCAGTGTTCCTTTCTTATGGAATGAGAAAATGCCACACTGAATTTGAAAAACTAAAAACCAGATTGACTTGGACTTCTGTCCCAAGATATTTATGTTTCGATTGTCTTTCTAAAGTGACAGCAGATAGTAGTTTCCATTTTCCTTGAAGCCATTTTCAAACAGCAGAAAGGGTCTGAAGAGTAAGAGTTACAGCCTGTGCCAGCAGAGAGGATTAAGATTGTCAAGATACTATGATAAGAATTATGGTACTTTCACATTAGGATTTGGGATTGGAAGTATTGAGAGAGGGCTCTTACAGAAAAACTTGGAGGCTGTCCTCATTTTCCCTGCTACACACTGCTCATAGTTGCCCCCTTCACACCACAATTATCATTAGATTAGAGAAGCTGTTGATTTTAGTTTGGAAATCAGCTTTAAGGCAAGCAAATATTGATAAAATACCAAAGTGTAGTTGAGTACATTCTACAAATTCCTCAATGTGGAGAAAAAGTTCCAGTAAAGTTCCTGTTTCAGCTACAGCCATATCAATGTTGATCAGTGTAAAGTCGTACTTCAAGTGATAGAGTGATACCCAACTGTCCTGTTTATGTGTCCACGCATGAGACTGAGGCAGTTCACTACAACCCTGTGGAAATGTCTGGGCATCCTCCATGCTACATTAAGCATGCACACAGGGAAAGATCAATCTCTCCGTCAGGGTCAGGGCAGCACACTATGAAAAGCAATGTTCTTACTCTGGAAGTTCTGACCCATCAGCTCCCATGCATCTGCCAACATATTAAATATTGAAACATGTAACTATAAAGAGGAGGCAAGAGGAAGAAAAAACACACTTAGATTATTCAAGGCTGCATCTTTACCGCCAAATAAAATGGGCATGAAAAAGGCAGAAAGAGCTTGCCCCTACATGGGAAGTATGTGGGTTGCTTGTAGGTTCTCTGTGAAGAATGTGTTGGACTGTGTTGGTCAGCACCTAGCTGGCTCCACAAACTTTTACACTGCAATGAACTCTGGCCTCAACCAAACTCAAATCCTGTGAATTACAATAGGCAGGGATAATGCTCCAAAACTTTGGTCTACATGAAAATAATCAACATTCTAAGTCTTCAGAAGATCATCTACAAACAAAAGGATGTTGTCCTGTTGAATGTCAACCTGTGAAGCTGGGACCCTGCATGTGTGAGTAAATCATTAAAACAATCAAAAGAATGGAACAATTAAATTACGAAGTCAGTCATACAGCCGGTTGTGTAACGAATGCGTTCAGAGAGAAATCACACAGAATCACAGAATATTAGGAGTTGGAAGGGACCTCGAAAGATCATCTAGTCCAAGAGTAAAAATATTGCCAATATTTCTGAGAAAGAATTTCTACTGACTAACTTGACCTGTAAATTAATTCCATAAAAAAAGTGATTTGGACAAGCTTGGAAGTCAAAGCAAGTAAAAGAAGCATGCAAAAGTTTGGTGTTTAAACATTCATAAATAGAAGACACGTGGTCATAGATGAACAACAAATTCATTTAACATGTTGATTTTCTAAAGAGAAAATAGCTGCAGATATTTCAATGTTTTCAAGACAGGCTGCTACAGCCAGGGTCTTCATTTCTGCAAAGTTAAAGGAAAGCAAGACACTGTCTAGAAACACAGCATTATGCAGATAAAGCAGATTTAAGAGTGGAAATTCCTCTTGCTATTGAAATTATTAGTGTCTTGTGCACGAAAGAGAATATAGTCCTGAAAAGCATAACCACCCTGCAATGCTCAAAGCGTAAAACAGCTGGCAGGATGTGCCAGGCTTATTCTTCCTGACCCATTTCCCCCGAGTCTCCCACCCTGCACCCCCACCCATGGGCCAGAAGCACCAATAAGCTGAGTCCTGGGATCCCCGCCATGGCCAGGGATCTGGCATCACCTCGCACCCAGCCCGCACTGATGATTTAGAGGTCGGCCACTCCTAGCTTTTGGTCCATAGCTTTGGGCTTGCTGGAGTGTACAGAGTCGGTACATATATGGGCCCTGCACACGTGCTGTGCCTCACAGGCATGAGATAGTGGGGTCTTGCCCACCCAGATGAGCATTAAGGCTAGAAAGAGGCTCTTGGAAACTTGACCCTTCCTAGCTTAAGTAAGAAAGATAGTAAAGAAAGCAAAAGAGATGCTAATATATGATAATAATTAAAACATATTCAGATGGTGACAAATGAAAAGCAATGGTGAAGGTTAGAGAAGAAGCATAATTGTAAGGCAGTAGCTGAGCTTCCGCTTCTTACAAAAACAAGAGAGACACTATGAAGGATGCCATATTGCACTTGGCTCCTGTCCTAAAATAATTCCACATTATAAATATTTGACGCAGCACTTAAGACTATTGCCTCCACAGGATTTAATGTAGTATAATGTGATACATCTGTTTGCTACCCACATGGTATGAAGAGAGTGAATGGGTAAGATATGAACAAAAATTGCAAAACCACATCGTATACTATTACTTCTGTGTTGATTATGCTGCACTTACTACCAATTGAATTAAGATGATGGAAAATGTTTCATAAGACCTGAACAGCATTTCATTCATTGTTTTTTGATCTACGAGACTGTATTAACTCTGTTCCTACCTTGTCTTTCTGTACTCAGGAAAGGTACCATGAGAAGATGATCTTTTGAGGTCCCTTCCAATCCCTAACGTTCTGTGATTCTGTTCTGTGAAATTGTGACTTGCATGGGCACTGCATTTAATGTCAAAAGTTGGAATACCTGTATGAAAATGCAGCAGCATAAGACAGGTACGGTCAAGTAACTTAAGGTAATATCCCTTTTTTTAATATCTTCAGTTTAAGCACTAAGAGTCTATCATCACCAGCTTGCACTACCTGAAAAATTGTATATTGAAGATATATGTGTTAACCAAGTTAATAAACCTTTCCATCAATCACATTGCAGCTTAGTGACGCTTTCTTACTTTACTTTGAAGACTTCCAGGATTGCCCTACTTTGACAGTTATCTTCTGTGTGAGTTCCTCTGCTCAGCATCTTTCCCACTTTACAGAGAAATTTTTCTTAAGGGTATCTTTCTTAAGAGAATCTTACAGCACATCTTTCTTAAATCATAAGTGCTATAGTCGAAGAAAAATGTTAAAAGCTACAAGTCACGTTAACAAGTGAACAAACTAATATGCAGTCAACACATAAGGGATGACAAACACTTTCATCACTGCAGATCTGTCAGTCTCATGATAACAAACTCCACACTGGCTTTTTGTTCTTCTGATGGAAGCTCAGATTGGTTTGAAAAGAAAGTTACATTGAGAAGGTAATTACAGCAGAAACCTTTGGTTTCCACATGCTGCCATGATCAAAGTGTGCCAATCTGTGGTGTTCCCAAGCTTGACAGAGTTAAAAAAAAAAAATTACATAGTAAAACCTCTCCAGCCCCAGAAGATGGAGTCTCTCTTCATTCATGTTTTACTTTCATCAAGGCATTCTTCTGTGGTGGTAGACCCAATCAGGATTTTCAAAGATGCAAACCAGCTTACATGTCCTTTGTTCCTTTGGAAATATCAGTGTTGAGCTCTAAGAGACCATACATGGTCTGGGAAGGGGCACAGCTCTATGTGCCTGTGCTCCAGTGCTACCTGCTCACAGGAGCCAGAAAGTAGGATGTGATCAGGAGACATAGTTCAGCCAAGAGCTACAGCTGAGCTAGGCTTCCAGGTCCCACCACCACTGACTGATCCATTACTGAGGGTTCTGGGAATTCACTACAACGGATGCACTTTCTTAAGCTCAGTATCTTTGTTACAATCCTTTCCCTATATCTGAATCATGGCTTTTTTTTTTCTCTGGAAGCTGCAGATGAATCAAATACTAGTTTTTGGCGAAAAATGTTTTTGCATCTCTCAGAATATCAAAATGAGTAAATAATTTAGCAGAGAAAAACAGATTTAGGCACACTTTGGCATGCCATTATCTTGACTCCTTTACTATATAACTTTTCATAACTGTGCCTCATCTGGGAAAAGACACAAATATGTCCTTTGTGGGAAGCTAGATAATTAGTCACTCTGAAAAACAACTTATGAACTACAGCTATAAACTAACCAGACTGGTAAACAGGAATTGCAAGACTGTGATTTTTGCTTCTTTACCCAGAGCTTCACACAGATGAAATAAACCCTTAATTCGGCCCTTCTCTAGCAGTGGTACACAAACCAGGGGGGCTTCATGAAACCACACAGCTTGCTCATGGAGCTGTATTAAACTGTAACATTTCTCAGTTCTGTTTGCCTGCACTGGTCATCTCCCCTCAAATTTGGTGTTTAGTGGTTCATCCATCCACAGCTTGGAGATCTGTAGGTTTCAATCAAGTCAACCTAATAACCAGAAATGTTGCCAGTTGTTCATAAACAATTTTCCACTCAAATGCACAAGAGCCTGATCCGACAGCCCCTTAAGTGAACAGCACTCCTCCTGCAAGAGCCAAGAAACCAAGGTAACAGCATCTTGAATAAAGCATTAAATTTTTTTAGATGGGATAATATTTACATTTTTCCTTAGCAAATAACCCATCCATATGTACTTGGTTATGGGTGAATTTCTGATTTCACACACACTGTGGGCAAACACTGGTCAGAGGTTGCTAGGAGCATATATATGTAAAGCTGTTAGTCATCATGTTCCCCTATCTTTGTAGAGGACATAATTAAGAGTATATAATTCACCTCTTTTGTTTGCCTTATGGATGGACCTGGCTGAGAGCAGCAGAAATGAACTTGAAACCTGGGTCATGAATGTGGATGATTGCAAGAAGGATCTCAGCTAGCATATTTGATCTCTTGAGCTTGGAGGACAATTAGAGAAAAATGGAACAGCTTAAGTTTTTCTTTAATTAGCCTCCAGTCTGCAATGTATGGGGGTTCAAAGCTTAAATCAATTCTTACATAACTCACGGTCCTCTTTTCTTTTTCCATCAATATTACTATTTCCATTGAAAAATATTTAGTTTTTAGAAAGGAGGGAAATGTGATAGTCATTTATTGCCCCCACACTGCTAAGAAATTCCATGCTTTTATGTGCAGGAAGCATTGTGTTGATTTTGGCTTCTCCATGGGTTAAAAATCTTGTTTAAATGTTGCAGAATCTAAATGCTCTTTGAGGTTTTTCTGTGTTGTTTTATGGAAAGGCTTCTGCCTGATTATTTACATATGCTGTCTCTGAGAAAGCCAAATATAGTCCTTTACTAATGCAAAATTTAAACTAGCTTTTTTATTATTTTATTGTGTAACCAAGAAATTCTGCTCTGGGGTCCTCAGTTCAAAGAGGAGAACAGAGCCCTTCAGCTGGCTGCTGGCATCACAGGCAGTGACATTACCATTTAGCTCACGGCAGTGCCAAGCCTTGGCAGACTGTAGGATCCTCTCCAGCCTCCAAAGCATCTTGCAGCAGAGACTCTCCAGATTACACGACCACGAAGGACTTGCATTATTTCAGAAGCTACTGCTCCCACAGTAGCACAGGGTGTTTAAAACAATTTTAGGAATTACTACAGCCCTTCAAGCCATGCTGGTTTTCTATGGCCACCTTGGCTGAGTGTCAGTAAGGGATTTTTTTTTCAACAGCTCATGAAGTGCTAAGATATATCTTGAGCTCAACAAGCAACAAATGTTGCCTAGCCAGTTCAGCAAGCAAGTGTTTCTCAGCTGAAACACTTCTCCAAAGTTTCTCTTCGTTTCTCTGAGGTTAAAGAGAGTCATGAACACTAACAAACAGAGGGAATATCCTTGTCAAAGGGGAGCCAAAGAGGTCTTTATTCTCTCAGCAGTTAGCAGCAGAAGAGTTGTGCTTTGCTTCCTGCCTGAAGCAACTGCTTTTCTACCCTAGGTCCCATATATACCTGGTCAGGAGGTTGTTCCACTGATCTGGAGACCATGCATTAGACTACTCTCATCCTATGGATATGGCAACTCCAGCGATTCCAGGAAAGGGCTAGGGAACAGCACAAACTAGCAATATGGGAGGTGGGTTACCAGACATTATTTCTGCCTCACCAACAGCTACAATAAGCATATGCTTCACAAAATCCTTCCTGACCCAGGTGAACTCATCAGCCTCTCCAAATCCCTGCGTCATGCAATGCTTAGGAGGGAAGAGCGATGTATCAAAAACTCAGCATTGCAATAAACCAGACGATACATTACTGTTATCATTACAAAAAGTTCTGCATAGAATATTGTTGATAAAACATTTGCAAATGTAATTTTCTGCCTGCCAGCCCATACCAATACCAGCTGCTCCTAACTCAGTCTGCTTGCCTACTGCAATGTGGCTTCAAAACAAAACAGGAGCTGTTTGTGAATCACCAGTTGTCTCAATCCCCAAGTGAAGTAACACACAGGTACAGGACAAAGTCTGTGGGCCTACACAGTAGACAAAATTGTTTTCTAACAGACTGGCCTACAATCTGGATGATATATTTCAAACACAGCCTGGGAGGTTTGTGCTTACTGGGCTATGTTTACTTCCAGCAGTTGAAAATTTCCCTCACCTCAGAGAGACCCAGGTGCCAGAGAAGTTGGTACATTGACAAATAAATCAGGTTCTTATGTGAATGCAACAAAATATTATCACTTATTTTGAATGGCAGAAACCTCTCAAGAACAGTTAGCATTTTGAGATTTTAACTTTTTGCAAACTATAGATTACTCCCAGATATGAAACCACTTGAGAACCAAGATCCCAAAGTCAAATTTTATCTAAAATCAAGCTCTTATCCTTCCTTCCTGAAATACAGTAGAGGTTTGATTCCTATGGGTTCTGGCTCGATGTTTCTCACCTCTAGCACTGGTACAACTGGCATCTGCTCCTTCTGAATATGCCATCAGCTGAGACATGGGGCTGAATTTACAGATTAAATACAATATGGTGAGGAGGAAAGAATTCCTAAAGGAGGTGTTCCTGAGAAGCTGGTATATATTTAATTAAAACACAATGTTCTGCATTATATAATGAAAGTACAACCAAGAAACTCTGCTCTGGGGCCTAGGACCTTTTATTAAGGATCAAACACTAGAAAGACCTGTATGATACGTTTAGTCCTGTAAACTTTCTTAGCCACAGCACAAGCTAGCCACATATTTACTTCTTTTATTTCTTGTAACTATATTTAGACAGATAATGTACATGAAAGATAATTTGCACTACTATGCTACTTTTCATCAAAGGATTTTACAAGCTTTAGAAATACCTTTAAATTTTTCTAACGTTGCCATTCCCCACCATTGCTAGAATTTAAGACCTGCCCACAGTAACACTAAAACTTCCAGCACTTATCTTTTGGGTAACAAATTACTTGTTCAATGTGTTTTTTATTTCATTTCCATCCTGGGATCATGGATCTGAGATATACTTGGGTAAAGTTAACTAGATGCCTTCTATCAGCCTTGCTTTGTTTCCAGCTCCCTTGCTTTCTCCTGAGGTCTATGGTCTGCTGTTCTCAGAGGCAGAGAACCACACGAATGCTGTAAGGCATGCTTTCTCCTCCTTGCTTTTTCAGATGGACATTAAATGAATTTCCCAGCACAACACAGGTATTCCCACTAGAGCTAGAAGACCATCAGGATGTCCTGACTCTCCTCCTGCCCTGTACATGAGCTCAAATTAATTGTTAATTGCTCCACAGGTTCCTCAGGAACACTGATTTGCTAACTGCAAGCAAATTCCTTCCCTCAGTTTCAGTCTCCCCTCCTGTACCCAAAGGATGATGACACATATTTCCCTTCTTGAAAAGATCAGTGATCACTGTGAGACGACCAGTGAATTCCTACTGTTGTTGAGGAAAAGATTTCCATAAAAATTCTTTATGTCTCCTCACCTTCTTTGTGAACATGCAGTTTATCAATGTTATGCCTCATGAGAAACCAAAAGATCTGTGCTGAAGACAGAGAGATTTCTCTTTTTCTAATAAAAAAGAGGACTGTCTAGCAAAATTTTTCTTTGGCTTCAGGTGTCTTTAATATGTCAAACAGATGTGCACGATGTAACTAAGCATCTTCCTCTGTAAGAATATTCTGTGAGAATGGCATTTTCTGAAGTATGGCTGGGTAAAGAAAATCCCTTAATCAATTTTGAAATCCAGTTCTGAAAGAAAAATTGTAGGATAATGGCCACTGATGAAACAATAATAACAATAATAATCAGGATATTTCCTTAATTCTACTAGTATTATTTTCATCATCACTGCATACAGTACTTGTGCCTGTTGGCTCTAACTCCTACATTGTCTCACTGTGTTCAAACATAAGAGATATAAACTAAACTCCACAGCTATTTTATTTCTTGCTTATTAAAAAATCAGGAAGCTTCTTTTAACAACCATATCAACATGGAAAGCTTGCACAATTGACTGAAAATTGTATCCTTTTTACTACTTTTATGGTGGAATAAAACTGCTATAGTTGGCCCACAGTATTGCACTGATATAGAGAAAATTAAGTGGCAAATCAAGTGCTTCACTTTTGAGAGATTTTCTACCCTAACCTTTCAACTTATACATTTATAGGTCTCCAAGAGCTAAGAGGAAATCTGTGCAAAATTAAGCACTTGAGCACAGTTACACTGGCAGGACTTGCATCTAGCCAGAGCCTAAACTGATCCCCTGTAAGAGCACCTCAGTGGACTGAATTTATTAGCAATCTGAGCCCAAGTGCAAACCACACGTCGGACATAAGTCAGTCAGAAAATGGGCTCGGTGCTTGGTAGGGCTTGGGATTAACCAGCCTGCCTTGGACACTGCTGCAGAAACTGAGCAGCTGTTAATACTGGATGCTGTTGGTACTAATTCACGTGTGTCTGTGCCTCCCTGCATTGCACCCAAGTTACATGAGCAGACTTGTGAGTGCAGTGCCAGCCACCCACATGACAGAGGAGTCCCTTTTGGGGTCTGCTGATAGTGGTCTGGCTGACTCCTACTGCTTTGTTACACAAGGCCAGAGTATTCCTCAGGATCTTCACACACATCCCTGTGAGAAAGCAGAGGCACCAGCCTGAAATATTTTCTAACTTCTCTTATTTTGGGCATAGGCTTACTATAGACTACAGAAGTCTCCTGTTCTCCTGTGCCATGCCAGGTTTTATTTGTCATTAGTCAACTCCTGTGTAATCTCAACATTTCTCTCTCATATCTGGAGAGAATGCTAAGCCAAAATTAATGACCCATGGCTAACACGCATCATGGCTAATATGTCATCAGGACTGTATCTCCACAAGCAGAAGTCTCTGCTGAGCATCAGTTCTTGTCTTCCTGACTCTGTCACACTCCTTCATGTAGCTTACTAACTCAGATTATGTGTAACATCTTTTGTTGTTTAACACTAATAGGATCCAGTCGAACTATGCGTAATTACATCCAGGTCTCCTTCAACGGATGGTTTGTTCCCTCTGTCAATGATCTAATAAGTAGAGAGAAATACCATAAAATGGAGAATGCGTAATGCACACGGAGGTGATTATTATGCTGTGGTGCTCATGCTAACAGCTGGAAGAGATCATGGATTACTGAAGCTACATGGACTTTGGGATGGCCCCTGCAAAACATTTTCAAGAATCCAGAGTTTCTTTCAGTGCCCAGCTTAATGTATCTTTCCAGGCTGCTTTATCCTTCTTCCAAATGACTGCTTCCTTCATGCCATTTCCCGCATTCTGAGGAAGGGTATTTAATCTCATCATGGAGATATCCTTGTGAAAACTGGGGAAAAGTGGAAAAAGTCTCCAGCTCACAGTCGTCCTTATGTAATAGTTAATGGAGGATCCGGTACATAAAACTGTTTCTCATCAATACCTCCTTAGTTTGGTTAGCCATGATAAAAGTCATCAATAGGCATAAGCACCTGATGCTGGACAAGTTAGATCAAGTGAGATGGATCAAGTAAAAACTTGCCAATTTGACAGGGTTAGAGGTCAAACAGGGGCAGACCCAGAAGCGCAGTTCTGGGACCCCGACGACTGACTGCAGGTGTGTGGAGGGGGTGAGCTGCAGGCAGCAAATCTGACACCCACTCTGTCAGCACGTTGTTCAGAGCTGGAGGTGGTGGACCAAAGGAGAGGTCCATGTGCTGAATGCTGCCTGAAATTTACGCTGTGCAAGTCTCAGAAGCATTATGACTACCCTGAAAGTGCTCTAAATAGAAAAGAGCATGTGCCAAACCACCCTCCTTCCACATGGGGAGGCAATAGGAGTTTAATTTACGTGGAATTGGCCAATGGGCTAATTACTTTGATATTACTCCTCCAAAAGAGAGGGAGTCATCACAGGAACAGGGTCACTTGAGATGCACTCTGCTGGCCACAGGAGCCAGGAAATTTGGTTTCCATGAAAAAGCCTGTTGTGGCTTGGGGAGGAGATAGAAGAGAGCAGAGGAGCAAGACCCAAGGCCAGAGCGAGCTATAAGTGCTCATGCTGAGCAGGGAGGTTTCTTACCCACTGGCACAAGCCCACAGCATGTTTGCTGGCAGAAACCAGGGTGCAAAGGCTCAAGCAGTGCCATCACCCCAGGGCAGCTCTTGTTCCCTGTAAAGCTCCATCCCCCCAAGTTATTCAAGGGTAAATCAGCACCACCTTTACTACCACATGCTTAGCCAAGGACAGCTACACTTCATTAGCCCTCAGCAGTGAGCACATCCTAAACCAACTCTAAAAACTTTCCTCACAATTTAATCACCCCCTTGCCGTTTCTTAGCTCCTCTGAGTCATCCAAAAGCTTTTGGAGAAGAACAGAGCAGGTCAGCCAGACTCCTTCCAGACTTCACCAGATAAAGCAAAATACTCATCCTGTTCATGTTACATGTTTTGGGAGCTGGGACCCACAACACCTCAGCCATATCGCTGCAGCTCCCCAAATATGCACAGCCAATTTCTGGTCTGCTCCGTAATGTGCCACAGGCGCCCTTGTTGCTGACCTCCCTCTGCAGAGCTGAAGCTCTCACAGCAGCCTCTTTGAGAAAGCAAATGCAGCCAGCATCCACCTACAAACATCCAGCAGGTCTCAAAAAACCTGTTGAATAACATTATGATAAATTATGCATCATACAGAAGCATGATCTGTCCAGATCGCTTTACTATACCTGGCTACATCACATTCAACTTAATCAGACAAAAAGACAGGCAGAGCTGATGGACTCAGCTGCCTGATTAATCCAAGGGAAGACATTCATTAGGTTCAGTGAAGACCTTGCCTGTCTCCATAGTCACAGAACAAAGATAGAATTGAATATCATGGATTTTTGTCAGGAAGAACTTTTTAAGAGTCAGATCTCACGGCTCCATTCATAACAAAATTCAGTTTGTTTATTTCTGCTGAAAATGGTCCAACCACAAGAAAGTTGGTACTTTGATGTGAACACATACTACAGTAATAAAATGTGGCCTGTGCCATCATTTCAGATGATGAGCAGAATAAGTTAAATATCAGAAAATGCAGTAACTTGACAGTTGTTTTTTCATCAGAGTAAAAATGTGTTTTCAGCAAGTTCCATCTTCTCTGCCTTTAGAGCCTTTCAGGAAAAACACTATCCCTCTGTTCTGGACAGGTTATGCTCCTGCTTTGCCACAGCTGCAAGCACTGGTACCACCCCTGGAATTTGTACAACCTGAACTGGTTTGTTTATATTTGCTTCTAAAGAGCTGAGTTAGCTTGCACGAACACTGATGTGGAAGCACAGAGATACCACAGAAGCCTCAAACTTGCCTAACCTCTGCCAGAGACAGGCTGAATTAGCTGTAATACCTTCTGTGATGCTGCAAGGAGTCTGTCAGCAAGTTCTTCTGCAGCATACGACACTCAGGGCAAATACAGCCCTGATCTGTGTGGGAAGCTGAGCAGTTTTGTAGCCACAACCACATCACTTGATATTAAACCTTTGCTGAACTGATCAGAAGCAATGGGAATGCTACATTCCTCCCTATCCTCCATCCCCCTGCTCTGTTGTTCAAGTTTTTGGAGAGGATTTTATTCTCCAAGGCGTATTTTGGAAATATCTAGAAAAGACACTTTGAGCTCTACTGCATATTCTCTTGGTGATTTTTTTAACTGTGCATGATAAAGTCATATTTTATTCTGATACTTGAACTGCAAAAAATAAATAAGTAACCAAAACCCTCTCAGTAAAATGTCCCCATGTTGGTTCCAGATTATGAAGTTTAAATGAGATGAAGATGATCAACACATAAAGACCTTCCTTGGCCTGTACCAAGAGACCTAAATGAATTAGATGCAACAACTGAAACAAGTTAAAAAAAAGCCTTTATGAATTAGCTCAGATACTACTTCAACTTCCTCTTTAGTAGCTGTTTAAAACAGGTCTAGAAGCAATTGCCTGTTCACAATAATTTTTGTGGAAAGCAATATAGATGAAAATCACAGAATCACAGAATATTAGAAGTTGGAAGGGATCTTGAAAGACCATCTAGTCCAACCACCCTGCCAGAGCAGGATCACCTGGACTAGGTCACACGTATCTGCATATATGACAACTAACAGAAGTACTAGTTTATTTATTGCTCATAAAAACTTGAGGACTCAATCATTCAGTGGGGAGGCTCTCCTGGAATCATGGAGGCTCCCAAAATGCTACTTCAACATTCACTGAACTCAGCTGCCCTTTATTTCTACTGTTTAGGTCTCCAGCCCAGAAGCCAACAGAGCAGACCTGCTGATGGATACTGCCACATCATTCTCTTGGCTTGCAGGTTATTACCCACACTTTGACTATCTCAACCACTGTGACTGCAAGCTCTTCGGTACCTGCATGGTTCTGAGGCTGCCCAGAGAGGTTGTGGAGTCTCCTTCTCTGGAGACATTCAAAACCCTCCTGGATGTGTTCCTCTGTGATCTTCTCTAGGCGATCCTGCTTTAGCAGGGGGGTTGGACTAGATGATCTTCAGAGGTCCCTTCCAACTCCTACCAGTCTGTGATTCTGTGATTCTTATAAGGAATTTTGGTTAGCAGCAAATTCTGTTGAAATAAGCACCATGAATAACAGATAGCCCATTTTTTAGACACTGAAAAGGAACAGTTGTTCACTGCAAGCATAAAATGTTTTAGTCAATTCTCAGCTTTTCTGCACATATGAAATACATAGATTCTACAAATGGACCAGCAGTCTGTAGCATTTTTTAGAGCAATCTGCTACTGATTAAACCATAGTGAAGTATGTGACACTTTTTTGGGAAGTTAAACCCAGTGGAAGTTTTCACTAGAATATTGTGATTATGGAATAAGGCAGCTCCATTTGAAAGAGTTAATTTTACAAACATTTTCAGGTTTTCCTTGAAGGAAAGCTAAAATAAGCTGTGGATAATGTTTACATTCTGGAGAATGTAGTTATAATGAACGAGCGTCAAAACATTCCGTAAAACTGAAAAATTACATTATTCAACTGAAATGTGCTTATTTTGAGGTAACAAAAAGAGGGAACAGCTAGACAGTATTTCTAAATAAATCCCTACGATACCTCCTGCATCTCTGGCTAGGGAGCCCAGCCTCCTGGTGAAAACTGAGACTTAATTTATCTAATCTGTTTTTTCCCCAAAACAAAGAGACAAAAATTAAAATCAAGCCAGAATAAAGTGGAATAGCTCAGTCGTTCAGGAATTCTGAAATTGCACTTCAACTGAAGACCTCAAAATAAAGCAGTCTAGGCTTTCCCAAGATGATCCTTTCTACAACTGCCCCTTGTTGTTGGGGGAAGTGGGAGGCAACTGATATGTTGTCTTTATTCAGGGCAACAAAACGAAAAGTTAAAATACCAGAGTTTTCTCTGGGACAAAACAATAAAAAGTTTTTGAAAGGTCTAATATTAGAGCAATACGTCAGCATTGCATTCTCTTGAACAGAGGTATTTCCATATAAAAACAAACTAATATACTTGAAATTTAAGATGAAATTCAGCCCTGTGCAATGCAATCACATATATGTAATCCCCCAAAAAAGATCTAAATGATAGAAGTGTCTGGTCCTTAGAAACTTCCATATCACAAATACATGGACCATTAGTTATGGTGAAAACAGAATGAAAAAATATCTTTTCTACTCAGTCTTTCATTAAGCTCCTGAATTCACTGCTAAAAGTGATGATGTACCAAATAAAAAAGTCTACAAGTCTTATATCTTGTCACACTTGGTCACTTGGTGATAGCAGCACTCAGTGAAAAGGTGCTGCCTGAGATGGAAAGACTTTGGTCTGCTTTGGCAACTCACAGAGCTGGAAGGGGGGAGCCGCACCCACAGAGTGAAGCCCATGTGTCAGCACATTGAACCTGTAGGCAAAGATGACGGTTACTGCACAAATGACAGGAATAATGCACTTCTGGGTTAGGCAGATGGTGCATAAGAAGGAAGAACATGGCAGTTTATTATTTAAATGTGAAAACTGCATTTTGAGAAAGTATTTTCAAAGTAGTAGCTAATCAGAGTTGAAGACCTTTGATTCTATTTGCATTCTTTAGGAGATGTGATAAATACATACACATTTTGTTTACAGATAGACTGAGAGTATACGGACCCTCCAAAACAACATCTGAGCTGCCTGATCGGTATCTGATGAAGATGTCAGCCTATAAGCCTTCATTTGTGAAGCCTAGATGTCAAGAAAGTGAAAACTGCAAACCTGCTAGTAGAAACTGTGGTAAACTAGAAGAATATATCTGCTACCTCGTTCTTGTATCTGAAAAGCTTATGCATTTACTAGTACAATTTTCCCAACAATTTTCCCCTTTGTTACAGTACTTTCTATCACAGCTCATCACTGACCCCAAGTTATGCTAGAATGACTTAATTGTAAAAAATGTTTGGTGTTTAAGAGAACATGGTAGAGGATTCACTATTTTAATTGCACTTTATGAATAGAGGCTATTGAGGACCCTAATTCCTAGGTATGCATGAATATGAAGATCTGCCCACAGGTATGGTGTGGCAAGGGCATCCTCAGACCAGTGGGCATGAGTTGCTCTCTGCTATGTAGGGAGCAGAACAAGCAGTCAACATAGATCCTTCTTTGCCCCCTCCCACCAACCATTTGCAATTCTAACTCTGGGGTCCTGAATTTGGGCCAAAACAAACAGGAGGAAGAAAAAAAAAATCCACAATTTGGGCCAGGGGCATAAAAGAGAAAAATTTCTCTAGACGTTTTTTCTTTTCATTGGCAGCCACTGGACATGGCATGTCAGACGTGGTCCCAGCAGAGACCGCCCAGCACACAGACTGTAGGTGAGGAAGCCGTTCAGCCAGGGCTGCCACCACCACAAACACACTTTACCTTTGCAATCTATTTGGTACTTATTTGTCCTCATCACGCTAAACACGGACAATATTATAAAACAAACAAAACCCGCCCATATTATGAATATGTTTTCCAAAGCCAGTGATTTTTATTGTGACCAGAAGTCTGTGGCAAGGATCCTGTCCTGCCTTCATGGTTCCTTTAATTGCAGTATCAAGAGAGGAAAGTACATCACACTTCCTATTATCTTGACCTCTTACATAATACAGGAAAACAAGCTTGAGCTCAAAATATCCCAGGAACCCCATACCAAGAGGAAAAAATAAACCTGAAAAATTAATATTCCACATATTTAAAGAATGTAAACAAAAATGTCATCACACAGATATGCAGAAAACTGGTGTTACTCAAAACAGAATGCTGCCAGTTCTCCATCTAATGAGTTGTTGAATCCCAAGACAATCAGAAACGACTCATGAGAGCTTAGTGAACAACAGCATTTCTTTTTCCTTCTGATTTCCCCTTATTAAAATCTACAGGGAAATCACTGAGCTAGAAAGACTACCTCAATTACTCTTAATTGCTGTCAGTTCTGATTAGCCCAGACCATGGTGATCCTGCAAGGCACAGCACAGAGGACAAAGCAGGTGCTCTGTCTCTTCATGGCGCACTCCTTCCACTTGCAATGGAAATACCATCAAGAGATGGGCTGGTAGCATCAGCTCACAATTCACAGAGGCTGGTGATACTCATGACCACATTTAGTATTAAAAGAAAGGCTTAGGCTTCCTGTTTTACTCTACCACCCATTTTTTGCCCATGTATTTTGGTCAGCACTCCAAGTAATACTACAAACAAAGTCCCATGTCTGCTGCATGGTGCTCTCAGCCTACCCTTGTAGAGCGAGAGGGGTGCTGCCACTCAAATGGGAGCGTGAATGTGGCTACAGCAGTCCATCTACCAAGCAGAGATGTGCACATGGCCTGGTGGGCCAGTTACATAAAAGCAGAAACAAACATTTTTCTAAAATCAAGATGAGGAATGTCTCAAGGGAGCTGAGTGAATACTGGTGCTTTTCTGAGAAAAACAGAGGAAGTAAGATAAACTTGGTCCTTGCTATTTCGCCTTTGGTATATATTTGCAAGTCAGTTGAGGCATAACAAGAAGTGGCTAACGTGGCTCCTCGACACACAGCAAGAAACAAAGATTGTCAGAGAACAGAGCTGCAAGGTGGCAAACTAGGTTAGCTGGCTGGTTTCTTGTAACCTTTTCTCCAATAAAGAAAACATACAGAATGAGATAATGTATATAATCAAATGGAGATGAAGATGGATATAGTTTTGAAGCATAAAATGTAAAACCAAGTTTATCTGTTAGCGCTTTTATCATTCAGTCATCTAAGGCTACATTAAATATCTCTTCTATTTATTAAAAATAAATAATGCAAAAATGAAAATGTAGGAATGTCCACCTCAAATCAGCTTGCAGTAAAAACCAAATTATTAGGTAAGGAAAGGGAAATAGACTCTCTTAATACTATTACTCAGTAAGAAGATCCACTACTGGATTTTAAACAAAACAATATTTCTTTTTATAAATCCCATACTGACCTGATGCAAAACTCCATGACAGGACTAACTTTACTTTTGCAAAACTTTAAACATTCATGGTGAGATGCAGTAATACTTTGATGCTATTCAAATTTTAGCAAACTCTTGCTCATGCATTTATATCATGTTCTTGAAGTACGGGCTGGGACTAGATATAATATCATAATAATGTAAACTATCCTAATTTTTGCAATATGTAGAACAAGGGGAAAAAATTAAAATGCCCAGGTACACAGAGATATTTAGGTTCTTAAAAGATACTTTGATGCCTTAGTTTCTGCAGGATCACCCCAGCCTCCTCTGACAGGAGTTAACAGGCAGCACAGTGTGTGCAATTACAGAGGAAACTACTCCTGCTTACCGAGAGCTCAGCTCTAATTCACTAAATACAATGAAAATAAATGATGAGTCTTATTGTGATTCAAAGCAACATACTTAATTAGGTGTTTCAGGTGGCTGCACAAGTATCATCTAACTCCCTGCCTTCCAACAGTGGGATGACACAAATCTAGTCAAGTCATTTCACACTTCAGCACCGGCAGGGACAACACTGCTTTAATCAGTCGAGTTGTACCTATTTACAGTAGATTTGTCTGTGACCTAGGAATGTAATTTGTGACAAATAGTCAGGAAATCCTTCACTGTCCTCAGATTTCTAAAAGCCATTTAAAATTATTATGAGAAAAATGATGTTATAGACAGATCCCATGACTTTCAAAAAGAGCCTGAAGCAAGAAATCCCAGGAAAAAAAAAACATTTCTTTGCCTACTGTACTACAGCTGAAATGCGTAATAAGTATTTTAAGGCCTGGGAAATCAGCATGGAAAATCCCAAATCCTCATAACAAACCATAACCTGAAGAGAATGATGGTCTGCTCCAAGTATCTCATCTGCACCAGGCAGAGGTGCAGATAAATTACAGATTGTCTTCCTCCCACCTCTGTCTTTCACTGAAACCTTCCCCACGCCACTGTTCAT
Source organism: Mesitornis unicolor (assembly GCF_000695765.1). Lineage (NCBI taxonomy): Eukaryota > Metazoa > Chordata > Aves > Mesitornithiformes > Mesitornithidae > Mesitornis > Mesitornis unicolor. Next base: position 17,151 of record NW_010190891.1, on the reverse strand, counting down.
ATATTTCAAAAACCCACTTTGACTTAAATGTCTAGTTTACTGGAAATTTGCTGGCAACATCTTTATGAGTTGGCTGAAAAACAAGCGATGTAATCTGCAAAGCTTTAAACCAGCGCATTTTCAAACGGGGAAGTTTGCTGACTGCTTTTTCTGTCTTAGTAGTGGTCAGCTCTGGCAGTGGAACACTTTAAAAAACACACAGGCTGTGCTAGAAAAAGATCAAAAGTGAGTTAAATGGCAGGGCCAACTCACATCAGTCTCGCAAGAAAGAGGAGAAAACAAACAAAATAAGGAGAGGAGTTTTCTTGCTGTGCATCTCCCACCTGCACGTGAGGGTTCCTGGGCACAACATGCATCTCTGCCATGGGGCCTGAACCATCAAAGTGAGCAGTACCACACCATTCACCTTGGCCCCATCCCTCTCCCCAGTTCATAGGACTTTATTCTGGCAGCAGCAGGGCTTTTCCTCGCAGCACTCCCCACTCATGGGGAAGGGAAGCAAGCCTGGGTGCTGGTTTAACTGATTACTGAATAGCAATAGGGTTCAGGGTGATGGTGGCCCTTCTTGGAGGCAGGAAACTCTGTACATGTAGGGTCCAGCTGCCTTCAAGGGTGAGAGGTGAAACACCATGGGGCTGCGCTGAGTGCAAGCGCCATCCAGCCATAGCACGGCTAAGCCTCCCTGCTGTCACTGCACCTCGCGCCGTTTTATTCCTCATTTTATTCCTTCACCTTTGCAAGACTACACAGACTGTGCTGTGCTAAAAATGTGCAGAAACGTGCAGATAATGTTATTTTTTCTTTAAGAACATGAAGCCTTTTAAATGCTTTGGAGGTGAAGACGGAAAAATAGACCTCACCCAGAGTCTTAAATGCCATACGCATTTTCTATGGGATTTTCCTAAAGGGCCACGTGGAGACCCATATAAAAAGCAATGAGTTATGTTTATAGCCTATATCCCTTCCAGATAGGCACACAACTGTGTCTGACGAGTAAGTACCTGCTTCACCCCCTGATCTCCTCTGCTCCGCTCTGCTTTTTCAATGGGCAGCAAGCACCCACCGATTTCAGGGGAGACTCATCACTTAAGCTGCAAATCAATAAACCCTCCACCAGGATTTCAGAGGCTGGCCGTGCTGACGTGCACGGCAGTGGTCAGTGCCCTGCTGATGCAGCTGGGATGGGCTGGTTCATGGGCAAGATTGGGTTACAGGGCAGAAATCATAACAAAAGCAGGAAACAGGTCAGCACGCCCCAGGTTTAACACCCTCTCGAGGGATTCCGCTGGTTTCCAGACTGCAGATGGGTTTAACCCTATCCTGAAACACATACGCCTCACACACTTCGCTCTGATGGAGTCAAGCCTGGTACATAAAATAAAAGCAATTCAAGGCAGGACCGGCCCTGACAGATGCCAGTTGGAGCAGTCTGAACGGTTTTATGTCACTTTCTATGAATGGGCTCAGAAA